>NW_028186634.1:3398316-3408316 GCF_003343005.1 Rhea americana | reverse complement strand
AAAGGAAAAAAAAAAGAAGATTCTTTGTTTTGTTGTTATCAGGAGGATTGAAAACTGATTAATAGATTCCTCAGAGTTTCTGGAGCTGCTTGTCTTCAGTGGAAGAGAGTCTCACGTTCTTGTAATCTTTTTTTTATGAGCACTTCATTGTTACTGTATTAATTGTATGTGAGYTTGCTGAATTCATGGGAAAGGATCCCATTTGCCTACAGTGGATTCTGRATAAGACCTAAGATTGAAAATGTTCATAAAGTTTCTTAAGGTTCAGTATGTAATTTCCTATGATGAGGAAAAGGAGAAACAAGATGGTTGTAGTTACATTTTAATTACATAACCTGAAAAATTGAATACCCACATTGCCTAGAACTAGAATATCTCTAGCATGATGGAAGACAKCAAAAGAATGGGATTAGAGCACATGCAAAGAAAAGATCTCAGTCCTAAATAGTGATATAGTGAGGATAACCAATTGTAAMAAAACCAGAATGAAATGGTTGAAGTTGTCTAGCTTTAGGGGATGTTTAGTTTCCTAACACAAATTGCCTGTAATAGATTTTAATTTCTGCATGCATTCTGTAATTATTTTTGTTTCAATGTAACTGTGAAATTGAGTGTTTTGCTTCTGTGGTATCAGGTCACTTCTGAAAATAAAGTGTATCTCAGAGAATAACAATGTTATTATTATTCAAAGGCTACATGTTTGGGCAATTATGCAAACATTGTCTTACTGTCAATCAATAAAACCTTTTCCTGAATACCTGGGACCCTTGAATTAATTAGACTTCTCATGTTCTCCTTTGAATGCCACTCTGCAGGGGGTGCAGATCAGTTCCCTCCTTGCCCAAGTGCAAGCCAAAAGTGCCCCRGCACTTCACCTCCAGAAGGTCACCTTGCTAAGCAGCTGCCCAGCTCACTTGTCTTCTGGAATGAAGAGTATTGCTCCCTTAACTAATTACTGACTGCAAGCTGATAAATTAAGAGTTTTCCAAACTTGGTATACTATCAGAGCAAAAGTCAAATTTAAGTGACACACATACCATTGCAAAAGTGCAAAAGCTGCCTCACTTCCCTGAAGGAAGTGGGCAGTTTCCCTGAACAATTTCTGTGGCTTAACTTCAGAGAGATCAGAGGCTGATCTTTCATTTCCATCATAGCTAGAAGTTTAGGAGTACTTGAAAAGCTGCTGCAGAAAAAAGCCCTGATGGGAGGAGCACCAAAGTGTAATGATACTAGACTTAAACAAGACTGCTGCTTTTTTTTTTCTCTAAGTAATCTTAATGGGAATAAATGTTTTACCTTTTCATATCTGTATATTTCTGTAGAAATACACCGGTGAGAAAAGGCTGCAAAAATTCTGGCCATCATGTAAATTCCACACTGAAGACTCACTTGGAAAGAAGAAGAGACAAAAAACTTTGTGCTGGCTTTCTGAATGAAGGTGAGTGTTTCCTTGTATACACACTGATGAAAATAAATCTAAGTGATACCCAAATTTCATTGCAGAAGGGAACCAGTGTTACATCAATGGAAGCCTCCCTGATTTTGTGAAGGTGGAGACCTTCCCCTTCAACTATCTTYGCTTCTTGTAAACAGGCATGTGTACAAAATGGAAGGGGTGGCATTAAAATCTCCTGCCTTTGTGGCCCCCCTGGTCACAACCTGTGTGTGTGGTACTCAAAAGGGCAAGTGAGCCCCACTGAGAGGAATATTCAGCGTTTTGCAAACAGCTTTGAACCAGCAGCACATCACACAACAACCCCACTGAGCCACTGGATCTAGATACTCTTGCTGGGACCAGTTCATCCATGACTATATGGGAGCTGCTTAATTGAGGCTCATTACTCCAATTTCCTACTGACACTGTGCACCCTGTGAGGTGCTGCTCAGGCATGCATCAGGGGCAGGGGGCTGAGCAGCTGCCGCTTCTTACAGGAAGTGCTGGAGGTTGAGCCGTACGAGTGCCCTAACTCAGCACTATTGCCTTTGCAGTTGGTACCACTTACAAGGAGGAGCAAGCTGCTTATTTGTTCCTGTCAGAGAGAAGGATGCACTCGCAACAGCCATTGCAGTCTTCTTCTCTACTGGGCATTTTGCTGCAGAGAGTGTACTCCTGACAAACTGCCACTTGCAAACAGTCCCCAGGTATTGCTTCCACTGTCTTTCAGGTTCCTGGCAATCTCTACATTTGTGTCCTTTTTAAGAAGGGCTTATGCTTGGAAGCATCTCAGCTAATCTCTCCCAGACTGGAGTATTTCCTCATTTTARCAGATAACATGAGCCATCTATTTTTTCCTTATTCAGGCTGTGTAACCGCATCTGCAAGATCAGTCAAGCATCCTTCCAAAGCCTCCAGTTCTCAGTCCATTCTTCAGGTACCTAAACTCAAGCTCACAGGTTAGACACAACAGACTCCTTGTTTTTCCCTGATCCCATGAAAGTCCTGGATCCTTGTTGAGACCTTTGCTTCTGTGGAAATCTTATTTCCTTACAGACATTGTCCCAATTCTTTGATTGATGTATGGTCCTCAGCTTTTATTGTTAAAGAGGGCCCATCATGGACCTTTTATCCTAAAGGTAAATTTGCAATATCTACTACATAATGTTTTCAGATTACCCAAAAGGTGTTAGTGGAGTTAATATCTTTTTCATTTTCCTGGGAGGTGGAAGACATGAAAGAGAATTTAGCCAGCCATATCCATGAGTATCACCCTTCTGAAACTCAGCACTGCTGAGTGAAAATGAGCTTCATGAAGATCCTCAATCACTAGTCCCTCATGTATTCCCTTTGTATAACACTAAGGGTAAAACTCACCACTTTAAACAGCATCAACACAAAGTCTTGTGTTAAACCACTTCCCACTCATCCAATTCTGCAAGCAAGATGAAAGAGATATCTGTTTACCCAAGAAGGCTAAAAGTGTACCCTGRCTTTGCATTTCACCACTGCCAGTGCAAGTGATGGCTTACTGGACAAGCATCAGCCAAACTGATAAGGACTTCTGCTGCTGTGGGGTGGTGTGGAGGTGTCATAGCATATGGAGTGATAAGTTAGATAAACTGTAACAGCCTCATACTAGTGGAAATGGCAAAAATAAATACAGTAGTATTAGAGAGAGCTCCTCCTTTCACTGCTCCCTTTAGTCAGGTARTATGCAGTCAATTCATAGAATAAGAGATTATTTCAGAACACTAATTATAGCAGAAAGTGGGGTTACCAAAAAAAGCCACACCCAAAAGAAATCCTTCTAGAGAGTGTTTTAGAATTGGTGAGGAATTAATTCAGATAAATAACTGGAGATGTCTGTTATGTCAGGCCTAAACATCCAATATTTTGCAACYGACAGATGAAAAATATGAAAGGATCATGTGTGTGAGCAGAGGTTGCTTGTTTGGTAGCACCTGAGAGCAGAGTTAAGCTGGTCAAGGCATTTCGGTCTGGGCCTGTCTTCTCTGCTTATGTGTATGTAAAGGTGCCCAGGTGATTTTCATGGCATAGGCTTTGCAGGCATGCAATTGCTACATCCTGTCACTGGTGACTAAGGAGCAGTGGCAGGTCATCGCAAAGAGAATTAACTCACGTATTTTGACAGGTGAAGCTAAATAAAGTGAAATAATTTAACAGGAAGTGAAGACAAAAATGCAGTGAATAAATAGTCTTGCAGGAATATCAGGTTAYCAGAGAGAACAAAATACAAGGATAAGAAATACATGTACATATAAATAAATAAATACAGATAGCTACACATGTAGATACATAGACACATGGATACATAGATATTTTTAAAAATCTATTTCCCACCTTCAATGGTGGGAATAGCTCAGAGTTGTTGTTTGGGCCCATTTGRGTAAGGCAGAACCAGTATCACAGTGAGTGCTTCCACTTCTTAACACAAAGTAAGAGGACTATTTGTGACTGCTCTTCCCTAAGGAAGGGAAGGAAAATGCTGTATGGGGGCACAAAGGCAACAGTAGATTTCTTAGCATATGGTCTTTTTCAGTGTGAGCACGGAAGCTTTCTGCTATAAGAAAACAAGGGAGAGCTTTGCAACTAGTATTACCAAGTGGCTAGAGGTTTTCTTGACACTATTCCTGGAAAAAAACAGCAAGCAAAGGAGAAAACTTGCCCAAAATTATAGCAAATAAATGCTTAGCAAGTAAATAATGCTTTGCATTAGGGGAAAAAAAAAGTTACACAGGTAGTGTGGAAAGTAACGACAGGATTCTCTCATTAAAGGTGCTGACAACACAACAGTCACAACAGTAAATAGCTGGCCTGTTTCTGAGGATCCCTACTGTGATCCTTGGGAAAGGTGTWCAGATGCATGGCTGTACCCAGCATGATTAGGTTGTACCAGCCTGCAAGCCTCMAGCCAAACAGCCTGCCATTTAGTGGTACATGTCCCTTGGCTGCACACAGCAAATCTGGGCCATCTGCGAGAAAACAGGATTCCCCCTACTGTGCCTGGGCAGCGGCAGTGACGCCATCCTGGGATGCTGCCGGACCTCGGGCTGGTGCAGAGTCAGCTCAAGGAAGGTTGGGCTTTATAGCATAAGGGGGCTCTGTGAGATTTGGCTTTTGATACCTTGATACCCAGAGCTGCAGAAGTTACTCTGAAGAAGCACGGTCTCAGGTGTCGGAGGCATTGAGGTACACAGAAGACGTTCTCCTCCATATGAGAGTAGGTAGGAGCAGTGTGTGTCACAGAGATGGCTGATGCAATAATGGGAAAATGAAAAGTGAGTTTAATGTTATCTGGTTTTAGATAGCTAAAAGTGTAATTTGGAGACTTGGGAGAGGGGCAACTTATGATATAAATAGCTTTGTTTTCTTTCAGAGAGTATTTTAAAATCTGTTTTACTCTGAAATTATTGTGTATTAAGTACTTTCTTGSTCTTCCTGTTCTTTAGACTTTGTTATTGATGCATATGAAAAAATCCACTTGTTACCTACTTTACTTGGATGAATTGCTATCTGACGTTAACAGGAAATGTAGGCAGAGTCCTGTAGGATTCATCCTTTGCTGCAAGTGTGCAGTCTTATTAACCACTTAAAAATGTCTCTAGCTATCAGAGTTGCCAAGATCTCTTTCAAATCTGAACTGTGCATGAAGCAATGAAGCAAGGTCTACTTGAGTTTGTAAAGAGTCTAAAACAGGAGCTCTAAGAATTGCAGGATGCTTTGTTAGTGTCATTTCAGGCCCTTGGACTGYGTAAGTCTATGGACCTATACCCATATAAGTCTATCAAGAAACCRCCAAAATGCCACCGAATTAGATAGTGGGGATTTTTTCATTTGGAATTTGCCATAACGGTGTGCCAGGCACCAAGAACRGTGGTGTTGATGGGAGGTGGGGAGAAGGTCCAAAGCCGAGTGCTGTGACACCAGACCCGAGGGAATGCCAGACCGATACCAAGAGGAGCTGAGCACAAAAGTCATCTGCCCTTGTTTCCTCTGCAGTCTCAGGGACACAGTCTGCGTGCTGCCGTACCAAAGCAAAGGCTTGTAGAAATGGGCCACCGAGAAGACATGGTAGTAAGTCAGCTTTTGCCAACAATTCACTAAATTTACAGCTGTGAGTGTTGTCTACTTTGAGCTATTGCTGGGCAGGCTGTATAGTAATGGAGAGTTGGGAAAGAAGGACAATTTGAACWGCCAGAATAAGCTGGAATTAACCCAACTTTAAAAGTAACATTACTGTGGATTTTGCCCTACACAAGCGCTGGTCTCACACTGATGCAGAGACATGAGGCACCTTAAGGGAGATAAACAATCAACTGCCCTCAAACCCATTCAACATAAAAGGACTTTACTACTGTTTCCTGAACAACTGGACATTGAAAAAACGGATGAAGACAGGATGAAGTACTGCAAAAACGCCCTCTTTCAGAGCCTGTTGTCACAGCTTGACTCARCTATGAGGGAATTACTCTTGATACTATTTCTGTGTTCGAATGCTTTATACATTTATCTGAGATATTGATGTTTAATACTTAGGAGTCAGGTGAAGACCCTACTTAGTCTGCCTGAAACTTTAGGCCAACAGCCTTTGCAACTCTGTATTTGCAATCCAGCCAGCACAGGTCTTGTTTGTGACACTGGATGCTACCTYTCCATTGTGTGTATACATATTTCARTAAGCAAGAAAGGCAAAGAACTTAAGGTTTACCCAAATTTCCACTCRTGTTGTTTATGGATCACTTTGCATTGTATCCATCATATCCATTTGAATAGAAGATTAAAGGTTAATTATGTAATTTTGCAAGCATTCTTGTAAATATGGAGCTTTTTTTCTGTTTGTTTACAGAATCWTAATTTTTACTTAGAATTGGAAAGCAAGAAAATAGAGACATGTTAGGTCTACATTTTCAGATATTCTAAGTAAGCTTTTGCTGTGTGGGAGCCCTAGAAACACACAGGCTTTTCTTCCTCACCAGCCGAGCTATTCAGCCGGAAGCTAGGCTGATTTCAAACCAGTTTTTGCCAAAGACTGCTGGTACCTCCAACTGAGATCTGCTGGAGGGTGCAGGCTTAATTATAAAGTATCTTCCCTACTGCTGTGGAACACTAATCCTGATTCACCAGAGCCCAGCGCATTTGTTTGGTTATGGAAATAATTTTTTCATTTTTTGGAGTTAATCTAGCTCTGATATAAGACGTATGGGACACARCCTCGGTAGTCTCAGAAGCATTTCATATGCTTACGATACATAGTCAGGACACCTTTTATTTTTGCAAAACYTGTCTACAAGCCAGTGTAACAGTGAGTCCAGCTCAATACTGTGTTGCAGTTTCAACTGGACATAGGTACTTATCAAAATATATGTGTAAATTGTGTAAAGCAGGAAGCAATTTTTCTTCAAAAGGAACAACATTGCATGGCAACCATCACCTAATAGTTGCCTTCCAGTAGCGTTATGGTATCGACATGGACACACTTACGTATCTGTTGCCTTGATCAGTTCCTCTGATCAAGAAGGGGCAGCACACGCTCTACTGCAGCCTCACCTGAATCACTGACTTCCGTGAAAGCAGGACTAGCCCCTTGGTGAGGAAAGGTAGGTTGTAATCCGTGTTAGCAACGATCAAGCTATTCATTTTTCAGTAATGAAACAGTACCSCTTTCTCATTCAGTCTGCAACCACTAATGACAGAAATGGCTGTTTTGTGTGAAACGTAAGGTCTGCTGCCCTGAAAGGGCATTTCAACGTTTGGAAAAGACTTAAGCCTAAATTAGGCACTCTTGCAAAAGGATTTGCTTTTCCAGAAATCTTTGTGACTTCTGTTACATCCCTGCCTTTACTGCTTGGACAAAATTATTTTCTATACTTGAGGAACTCACTGAGGCTTGAATGTAACTGAAGGAGAGAAAGAACATTCATTTTTCTAGACCTTTTTTGATTCTTCCTTTGTTTTGCTACTGTAAGTGTTGAACAAGTCTTAATAATTTTGTTTAGTACAGTGTGGTTGTATCAAAACTCTGTTTAAGATCTCTGACCACTGCTTTTACATTTGATTTATAATACTTAGAAAATTAGCACACTTTATCATAAATGAAAGAGAAGTGATTTGATCTTAGAAGTTCKTCAGTTCAAGCCTAGGGCAAGGGAGCCTTGAACCATTTGGAAATTTTGAATGATAGCAGAGGATAGATATTTATTATTAAAAATAATAATTCCAATTCTCCCAAAATCTTAGACACTGTTGTCATTATCAAGGAGAATGAATTTTGATGGATAGGTAGCAGAATACAACACAGACAGTGTTTTACAAAACCATCAGGGAATGTTATTAAAAACTTAAACTCCATCTACCAGAATTACTCTCTCCCCTCACCTCTAAACTGTAGTTTTCAGACTTAAAAAGGTTATGAGAAACTTCAAGCCGAGGTAGGAGAGCTCTCTTTTGGAAACCTAAAGCCTCTTTCAGATTTATATTAAAACCCTTCTACAGTATTCTGCAATATAAAGAGTTTTTAATTTTGCTTAGTATAACCAAGAGGTTGATAACTTCTTCTCTACACTCATTTACATTTAGGAATGACTGTGGTTTTAATGAAGCAGAATATTCCAAATACTAATGGATCYTAAATTGCTTATTCTTACCAAGAGGTACTCCAAATAGCACATTTGCCTCAAGTGATATGAAGTGATGAGTTAATTCATGTACTTGTGTCAATTGCTTCAAGATACTGAGAATTGGCTGCATTAGTGATACATCTTTTTTTCCTGCCTTACATATGTACAGGGAAGTGCATAGGAATGGAGATTGATTTAATGTCTACCACACATAGGAACRGAGAAATCTGGTGGATGTTCTACAAATGTTGCTGACATGGTTAGTAAGATTTCTCTCTTTGCAGTTTCCTGCTATTTCTTGTGCTAATGCTTGCGGTACTTAATATTTCTAGAAGGGAGAAGCCTACGACAGCAACATTTCTGACTGCAAATAGACCTCCTATGGCCATCTGTATTACATGGAGCTTTAAAATTCCTCATAGTAGGCTGCGGTGCTCAAGTTGCTGCGAAGATCTCCATTTGGATTCTAAAATCCGTCTGCTTCATGTCCTGGAAAAGCAAAACTGTGAGGATAAGTGCAAACACACCCCTGGTATCTCCAGCTGCCCTGGAGATCRAGGCCTGGAGCGCGGTGAGGTTCCCCAGCCGGCGGGTTCTGGGCTGTAGCACAGAGCAACAGGTGGTGGCTGCGACTGTGCCGAATGTGGCTTCCCTCGGTGTCCGGCCCAGGGCAGGCGAAGCCAGCGAGCGGAGCCAGGCCAGACGCTTGTGAGCGTGGAGCTGGCACAATTGGGCGCCTCCCACATGCCGCGCATGGGAATTTTCTCCCTCGCCAGCTGGGTTAGGATCACAAGATGGAAAAAAGGAGAGAGAGGGGAAAAAAAAAAAGCTGAAGCTGTTTTCTTTCCACTGTGGTGCTTGAGCTGAGAGTTTCTTTGCAGTGGAATAATAGAATAARGATGAGAGAGAACACTGCTGATGGTCAAAATCTGGCACCAAAGTTTATTCTTCCTAAGCAGCTTGAGCCTGAACAGTCTTGTCAACAATGTCAACAGAGGTGAAAAAAATGACGAAAATCATTGAATCAAGTTGTGCCCGAAAATGAATAAATGCACCGGACAGGGTAAGTATATGGCCATTAAAAATGGCATAACCCTGACTGGAAACTGAACACCCTCATATGTATTTCCTACTCTCAGAGGCTTATCATGCCAGCTGTATTTTTGAATGAGCTAAGTGTCTACTTGCATGAAATGAATGCGAGTAGGCACACACAGGCTTTCTCATCAGTGTCCATGCTCATAGCCGGGCATGTATTGAAGTCTCTCAACTCAGCTTGTTACAGCTATCATGATGCAGAGCCTGAAAATGCCTCTTCTCCGAGACCAGACAAACGTGAGCTGACAAGCGCTGTGTTTTGCCCTTAAGGCTCCTGTCCATGGTGATGCGTCGTCAGTGATTCTCTGCAAAAATCTCTGCCCCCTGCCCCACATGTGCTTCGCTCTGTGCTTAGCACTCACCTCGTTTGGCGCRGGGTACGGTTCAGGGGCCACTCCGACTATGCACAAGCGCTGCTGTCTCTGTGCTCTGCAGGGTCACTAAAAGGCAGATAGGGTTCGCGAGCCCCAGTCCAAGCAGAAATGGGCTCGAGACCCGCAGCACGCTGGGGCAGCCCTGCGCCTCAGCCGTGGAGCCTCCACGCCTGTCACCCACGGAAATCAATTCCCTGGCTTCTCAAAGCCGCGCTGTAGCCGGACACCGTGGAACCAAAACGCGGGGACAGTGCAGCTCCTGATGTCTTTACTTGCTGGGATAACAATGACACCAGGAAACAATGGTTGTGTAAGGGCGCTCGCATGGCTCTTAAATCAAAAGCAAGCCAGCCCAGGGCAGTGAGAAGTCACTAGCATCCCTAAGACTGGCACACAGAAGGGCCTCGTATTTTCTTCAAGCTGGAAACAAACCCCACGGCGCAGCGGTGACG
>NW_028186634.1:3385816-3393316 GCF_003343005.1 Rhea americana | reverse complement strand
CCTTTTTGCCTCCTTCTCTAACGTTTTTTATGGCCCCCTTCTCTCCAGCATCTCTCAAAGTCATATTTGCTTGAGAAAAACACTCATTGAAGAGAGGGCATGAGGGTCATTATATCAGGGTATGACGTGCTGCAAATTAACTTCCCACATGTGCAAGAAAGGACAACTTCGGGKTTATTGCTCTTCTCTGAAAACAAATCAAACTTGCTTAATGTCCTTGTGCAGACTGGGCTATCTTGACTGAGACCCCTCATGTGATACCACCTGTATTATTTTGGGCTTAATTGCAATACTTTAGTTCTTATTTGCATGTATTTGCTCCTGAATGTGTCAAATTTCCCTTGTATGTTCTCTTTTTTCAGACTTCTGCAGTGCTCCTGAAGCAAACTTAAAAGTTGAGACTGTTCTACTGAAAGCTTTCTGAAATCATTCTTGAAATACRCTACATAATCTCTGGAGATTAATTCAATGACAAAATTCAAATGTAAGTTTAATTTTGTACCTTCCACTTAACTGATTCCTAGTGTATAAAAAATACTTCTGTTAAGTACTTAAGATGACATTTAATTGGTCCTGAGCATCATACTACTCTGTGTAAAATCCTTGTACTCTTTAAAAATGTTAATCACTGTCTTTCAAACAGGACTAGACTTCTTAGGTATATAAAAGCTTTAAAATGGAACTGAGAAATGCGCTCTAAACTACATAGCTGTCCTCAGGGCTTCTCAGTAACTCTTGATAAGTAAAGGCATTCTCATTTGGAAAGGATTTATTAAAAAAAAAAAAGAAAAGAAAAGAAAAAAAAAATCAGGGACAGGTGGGCATGTGGGTGTGTAAAGGGGGGGGATTAATTAAATGGGAGCAGGAAACCACCAATAAATAAGCAGCTGGAGGAAATCAGGAATTATGCTTGCTTCTGAGGAGACCTATTTTAAATGTGCAAGAGGGTTAGTAGGCTCTTTTGCTGTTTTCTGCTTATCTTGCAGAGTTATAGCTCACTAGGCTGAAACTGTAGTACCAGACAAAGAAGTGGAAAGTTATCCAAAATTGCTTGCTTGTTTAAAAGCAGTATATACATTATTGTTAGTCATTYCATGGCGGTAGATCTTACAGCTACATTTTAGTAAAGTGTTCTTGTATGTTGATGTTTTCTCTCTTGCCTTTTTTTGGAAATAGTGTTCCTTTCTAACAGCGTTCTAGTGCTTAGAATTGGTGGTAAGCTATACCTTATCCATATAATGTTTAATAAGAAAAAATGTGGTTATTTGAATTATTTGGAGACTGCACGAGAATTGTGTAATGTGCTTTTGATATTCACCTTTAAATATGTGCTTATATCTATTAAATATATGTCAAATATTTATAAATTATGTAAAATTCTAACAATGCAAGGTGTTATAGACTGTTTGCAAGAGCACTGTAGTGCAAATTCACATTTAAGCAGTGAGCAGTGTTCACTAAATGCCTGTGCTTCAGCTGTGTGT
The DNA here is from genome assembly GCF_003343005.1 of Rhea americana. Lineage (NCBI taxonomy): Eukaryota > Metazoa > Chordata > Aves > Rheiformes > Rheidae > Rhea > Rhea americana. Next base: position 3,391,832 of record NW_028186634.1, on the reverse strand, counting down.
TTGGATGGTGGTATTTTTTTTTCCTTTAAGGCTTGRCTGTTAAATCCATTGTAAAATACTACAGAGTTGTATCTCGGCCTTTTTAAGTGATCACTTGACTCCAGTGCCTGTTTGGCATGGAAGCGATAGTCAAAATATGTCTATTTAAAACAGATGTAGTTATTGGGAGAGCCTCTAAACTGTGCTTTCCAGCTTCTAAGTCAGACTGTCTCCTAAGCAGGTTAGGAGATGATGGATGGTTATCACRGCTTCCCAAGTGTCAAGTGGAGCCACACTGCTGCAGCAGTAAGGGGCTACTGCAATGCAAACAGGGCTCATTACTTATTCAGTGGACAGGTTTGCTCTCATCCGTGCTTCTCATTCTGTCTCATTGATGCTATTAAAAAATGAAACAAAGAATAAATATTAGTGCTTGCTTGTCAACAGATACTGCGAGGAATTTTACTCCGCTGAAAGCGTTAGCGTTGGTCAGCTATTTGTTGCGTTGTGCTGCAGCGCTACGGATGGCTATAGGGAAGGTCCTTTGGGCCGCTTGATCCTGCAGAAGCTGAATGTGTGTGCCTAGGGCAAACTTAACTGTAGCATGATGAGCAGGAAGAGTGGGCTCTAATAATTTAGCTGTGAGRAAGAGAAATAGCAGAGCCTGAGCAAGGCCTTGCCAGTAACAGAAAAACAAGTTTGTTTTCCAGACTGCCCTAACCATGACCTTAGGATAGGGATTTCTGACTGACCCTTAGCCATGAAGCATTAAAAACGCAACAAATGACCCAGGCTCTTGATCTTTGACACCCCTGTGGGCAGGGAAGTTTTTCTAGCTCTCACTGAGAGAATGGTATCATTTCTTTAGTTGCCTTTACAGTTTACAGACTGAGTGTCTCACCTGCTTGAAGAAAACTATGGCAACTGCTACCATTTCACAGCAGTTAATTTCTTGTTTTAGGGTGGCAGTTCTTACTCTTCTGCTATTTGCTGATGGACTAGAAGAATGTGAACCTGCCCATCCCATTTCAGTAGCCTTTTCCTGCTTTGGTAGTGTAACTTGGCATTTTTTTAAGCTATCCAATACAACCCTTCTTTAATACTAAGGGAGTTGCCACTGTTGCACACAGGGAGTAGGCAAAAAAGGACCTGGCAGCCTTATTGTCTAGTGAGCTGTCTTTCACCTCCAGAAGAGGTACATCAGCTGGGTGCTTTGTGTTCATTTTTCATGGAGGATGGACTCCCAGTCTCTCAGCTATGAGCATGTTAATACTGCACTCACTTTTGGGGCTTGGTTCCCCCCCTCATCCCATGGCTGGTAGGTATCACAAGAGAACAGAGGCAGTAGAGGTGGATTTGCAACCACCTGGACAGAGAAGTTTGCTATTCACAAATTGTCTGTGTAGATAATGCCCTGCACAATATGGATAGATGTTGCAACCTGCAAATGAGTGTTAAGGTGTATTACCAGTGTTGCAGGTCTGGGTATAATGTACAGCCTGCATCACTGAGTAAAGCATGTAGTGTGTCTTGAAGCCACTGCAGCAAAATCTGAGTGGTTATTCTCTTCAGGTTGCATCCATATATGTATATATATGTTTGTGTATATATAATATGAAGGTAGAGCTAGTCGCCATTGCTCTGCAGAATTGCATGCTGCCCACTATATTATGGTTATTCTGTGCTGCTGTAGTATAGGCTATTGCAATCGGGCCCTGGATGCTCCTAAATTAAGGCAGATCATCTTTCACTCCTAGGAAACCTCCAGAACCCAGCTGCAACCATAAAGCTGCTATCAAATGCAAGCTGGCTGCAGTTCAGAATTGGGGCCAGTAGTTTTGACTGGGACCTACTAACTGTTCAATAATAGGCTGAATAGTTAAAATTGGGAGGGGGAGATGGAGGGATGGAGAATGTCTAAATGTTCTTGCTCTTGATTGCTGAAATATTAAGGAAGTGTGTGGTGCATGAAAAAGGGCATGAAATTCTGTTATAGGCCCTCTGGGAGGAGTCTCTGTATGGGGCTTAGGACTAGAGTGAAATCAAAGCTGAATCCTGTGTGTAGAAAAGCAGGTGAGAAAAAAGGCTATCTGTGTATGTGAAGGGAGATGCATCTCTCATATGTACTGCAGACTGTATCTGATGACATTAATTTAGAATAAGGCATGTTTTTGTACTGTGGTCTTATGTTAACAAATGCATTATAATGTCATGACCTCCTGTGTCTGAGCTGATCAGCCATATTCATCAATCTAATCAATATAATCAAGAATTAACTTGATCTTGCATGTTAGGAATTAAATCATTAACTCTATCCAGGGTGTATGGACCTTTCCTTCTATATCTACTTTTATATTGCCACTGGTGGCTTTTTGTTTGCATTACAGCAACCTGACGGTAAATTCAAGGCAAGATCCAAGACAGAAAGGCAAATTGTTTTTGCAAACATGGCAGAGAAAGTGTGTGGAATCAAATGCCAATATTAATGCATGACATCTGCTCTCTGCTCTGGTTCTGAGTAAAGTAATCCAGTCCTAATTACACACTGCTGTGCCCTCTACCAGCTAAGGAGAATGGTGCAGCCATTCTTAGTGCCGGTATATAAATTTCTTTCTGGATCTGATAGATACATTAGATGCAGGGCAGGCTTTTCATTTTTTGGCTGTCAGTTGCTTTGGGTAGCACAAAGAGAGGGGAGGAGAAAGGTTGCAGCAGGAAAAGATCAAAATCTTCCCAAAAGGACTCTGCTCCTAGAATAAAAATTTTTCCTAGAGAACTTTCCCTGCAGACCTCAATCAATATTATTCTCATCTGAGTGCACATATTATTCATTAAGAAATGTTGGCAAGATGTGCACTATAGTGTATGCCTTCATTAGAGCCTCCACCTGCCTGCTTTTATCAGAAGTTCTCCAGTAACTTTCATCTGCATTGAACTGGTTTCTGTCTTTGGATTGAGAGAAAAATCCACTAATTTCACAGAATGGCTTTGTTTAAAAAAAATCATCTCTTTGGTTTGTGGATGTCTTTTACCCTCTCTCACACATCAGTGGATCAAGAGGATTATCACCATTAGATTCAGAATGAATTGGATGCTGATGAAAGCATCTGCAAAACATAGTCCAATGCAGCAGTGCCTTGTTGGCTGTGTTGAMATGGGAATGGCAAGAATTCCTCTGCTTTATATTCAGCAGTCATGCCATATCCTTAGTGTGCCCCTACAGCTACTGTGCTGGTAGCCATTTGCTTAAGGAATCAACATTTTTAAATGATACGTTGTTAAAATTACTCTAAGGAGACTTGCAAGTACTACTTGGGCCAAGTAGAGAGAGAGCCACAGAGCAAGGGTGGCACTGGTACTGTCTTAGGATGGTGTCATCACAAAGCAGCGTGAGCCTTGCATTACATTTTGTCTTTTAAATTAATGTATTTCCACCTCTGAGGACCTTGTACCCATTCCATCTGGTCCCATCAATAGCAAGACGGTGAGGAAAGAGATCTTCTTGGGGAAAGGTGGTGGGATTTTTGGACAGTACCTTATGGTCTAGCTCTATGACTGAATCCTGGACATGCTGCTGTAATATAAATAAAAACTAATGGAAGACCCAACTTGATGGCTCTGGTCATGTTTACCTATCTCACCTTTGATTACTGCCTGCTTGACATGAGGCAGGGTGTGATGAGCCCTGACCAGAGTAGGGGACATGGCAGAGCTCCAGAACTAGACACGCTAGACACAGTCTGACACTCTATAAAACAACTGCGGCAGATGTTTGGATGCTACATTCTTGTATTTCCAATCTGCCTACTGTGACCCTTCCAAAGTAAGAAATTAAAGATAGGGCCATCTGCAAGAAAACATTTCAGTAGCGATGAGCTTTAAAGTAGAGAAAGATACACAGAAAAGTCACTACAGTCCAGGTTAAAGCAATAGGCATAGAAGAGCCATCACCAGAGTTTATTCTTAGGTTTTTTGAAGGATCCTTCTTCATATATGTTAAAAGAATCTGGAAGCTCTGGACAGATACTGCTGTGTGAACGTGTGACAGTGTCAGAGTCCATGTGTGGACTTCCACAGAGAGGCTGGGCTACAGTTGTGTTCCTGAATTCTCATAGAATCAGTAAGGTTGGAAGGGACCTCTGGAGATCATCTAGTTTTTGCTGGGCTTCAGTACGAATTGAAATTTTACAGTGCCATCATGAACTGATCCACTGTACAGGTGGAAGAATATGTCTTGCTTGAGCCTTGGAAAATTTCAGGTAGTAAGAGAAAGGAGGCTTTTCCTGGAGAAAAACGCATCTCTAAATATGCTTTCCCAGGGACCCTATGAGAGCCTGCCTGCTCTAGCTCCTAGTTTTGTCCTCTTCTGAAGCCATAGATTCTGGTGTCTTAGATCTGCCCGTCTTCTGAGCCTTACTTGTACTGGGAAAGGCCTGATGGATTTGCCAAGTGTCATACTCAGCCTGAGCCTCCAGTAGTTTATATCCACCCATGAAATCTTTCTGAAGATGACAGTTACTCCTCTACAAAGAAACTGTACGGAGTTCAGCATAACTGAGCTGTTCCAGGGAGGTGGAATTTGCCTATGAAATGTCTTACAGATCAAGAATTTAGATCTTATGGGGGGGGGAGGAGGGTTTCCAAAAAAATTTTTTTTTCTTTTTAACTTTGTGTTACAGAGAGCAGCAACAAAACTTCTGAATAACTAATTTATCAACTGTAAATTTCTTCAAAAGGTCACTACAGATTGTAAAGCCTAATGGCTTAAAGTGCTAGCCTTATATCACAGTGGTAAAGAACTTATTCTCCAGAGGTTGTATTCTTGAAGCTTTGGTGGCCTTTCTGTATGAAAGGAAATGCTGTATGCACGCTTTTAAAAAAAAAAAAAAAAAAAAAAACATATTCACAACAATATTTAACATTTGCTTCACTGAAAACGTAGTAACAGAATTTTTACAATGTATAGGCACAGAAGTTAAGTAGATTAAGCATGAGTTTAGATCTAATTGGGGTCTGCAGATCTCAAGTATGTATTTAAGTGGTCTTTTGAACTGCAGCCCATGTTCTGTGTGAACATAACTTTCTAGAGTACTTGTGATTTTCCTCCTTCACAGGATTGTTGAATTGCAGTATAAGGTCAGGCCTGTGGTCAGTCTCTTCTGACACTACCAAGCTAAGTGCAAGTAGTTCTGAAATGGGTAATAACATAAAGGGGAGATCTTTCACAGCTGATTTAGTATAGAGATGTGCAAATTGTCCTGGTTATTTGTGTGATATTGAGAAATAAAACCCGTGTGTCTAAACTGGTAGACRCAAGTCTCATTTACTTTGAAATCTGATGTTGGAAACAGCTGCTACACCTACCTTGCACAGCAGTCGTCTTTGGTATGGCCTGATGCTGCCTTCATTGAGAGATCCTGACTGGTTCAGGATGTAATCGCTTTCTCGTGTTCTTTTATTCCTGTCAGTTAAAAGACAAAACCTATTGCCCTTCGTGGTGAAACTTTATCATTCTCAACACTGAAATGTTAACCAACTCCTTGATCAAGAGAGCTTGAAACWAGAAGAATGCTTCTGTGGCATTGGCTGGTTTTGCTCTAGTCATCTGCCTCATTCAAGCACAGGATAATAAGAAACCTCACGTATCTGCTAAAGGCTCGACTAAAGTATAATGCAGACTTCCTTTGCTATTTAGTAACTGCCCATTATTCTTAACAAATTTCTCACTTTCTCTTGCTTGTGCTTGAGACTAGCAGAAGACAAGCAAGACTATGGGGGAAGCAAGGAACAGAAGCAAGACTCGGAGGTCTAGTCTCTGCTCTTCCACCAGTGTGTTGGTGTTTTCACTCCTGAAATGACTCACTAAGCAGATATAATTGAAAACCATGCAGAACAATGCTTCACCATACTGTAAAAAAAGTCAAGGACCTTTACACAGGGTTCAGTGCTTCATCTTGTTAAAGCTGCCCACTTTAAAACTCACGTATATGTAACTGTAGTGATTACAACAGAATGTTTAAATTACAGAATGTTTGTG
>NW_028186634.1:3327299-3382441 GCF_003343005.1 Rhea americana | reverse complement strand
CTCCCTGGCAGCTCCTTGCAGCCCTCTGAAGTGAGCTGCCGTAGCGCTATTAACGGGGTCTGCGGTGGTGCAGTCGCAAGTGCGTGTGTTGGGGAGGAGGGAGCGAACTTACCCAACTAGTCGGCAAGAGGTAGCAGTGGAAGGACCTTTCTCATCCCTTACCCCCGGAGACAAAGGTAAAGGGGTTAAGTAATGTCAGAGGAATTAGGCGAGGTTAATTCCTCACTGGCACGCATCTGTGGACCGAGGTTTGTGTTTCTCTCTGACCTCGCTTTCGGGGGTGACCTGGGCTTGYGAGAGTGCCCTGGCTGGAGTGGTGCAGTACAAATTTTGCTTGACTGTTGGACGGGGGGGGAAGAGGCCTTTAACTTCCCCATTAACTGCCTTTGATAGTAGTAATAAACGGGGTGATGCCTGAATCCCGGTAGCTCTTTGTTAGGGGGTGCCGGCCAGCCTGKGTCTGTGTGAACCTGAGCGAGGGGTGAACAGCAGGATGCTGCCTCCGCAGCAGGAGCGAGAGCGCAGGTGAGCCGCGAGGAAAGACGGAGACCTGAAGGGGGTTCCCTAGTAGGGGTGTTTGGGTCCTTTCCAGTAGCGCGGCCGTGCTGGTTGAACGCGGGGAGCTCCGGGCTGCTGGGKCGGCGGCGTAAGGGAACGAAGCTAGAGCCGCTGGTTACCCTGACGGTTCCCAGCCGGCGGCCTGCCGGGAGGTCTTGGGGCGGCCCTGTGAAAGGGGGGATGGCCGAGGTGAAGAGGAAATTAGTGTGGGGTGCGCTTAAAAAGAAGTAAAGCAGGAAACAACCCCCTGATGAGAGCAGTGTGGAGATCAGAGTGGCAAAACCRAACTAACGCCTGGGAGTCTTCTGTGCTGTCGATGGAGGAGCTATGCTCAGGGAGAAATTACGCTCAGCTCTCTTAAAAGTGCACTGGAGAAATTGGGGACAGGAGGTGAGATTGAGAAAAGAAACTCTTTCATGAAGAGGTTATTCTACCTTTATGCATTTCTTTCTGCCTGATTCAAATAGGTTCCAGTTGCCTGCTCATCTGTGAATGTTAAAAGGGGATGCTGGACCTGCATAGGTTACAAATGGACTAAAATGGAAGCTTTTGCTAACTAAACTAATTCCTTTTGAAATCAAGCTTGAATGAGCTTGTTAATAAAAATGGGTCTGTTTTATTCCTGTAAATGGCTCCATTTTCAGGAGCCAGTCTGATTTCGACCATCTGAAAATCCTAGCGTTGTGGATAATATCCAGTTCTGCCCTTGATTTTTAGGAACATYTGCCTTTCAGCTTGTTTCCCTGTTTTTTAATGTCTCTTTCGGCAGTGGGGGTGCTCACGGTGCTGATGTTAAACACAGTTATCCCTGCGTGGAGAAGGCAGGATTTCTGAAATGTGTTTCTCCCCCGGCAGTCCTGGTGCATCGCAAGGAAGGCTCTTGCGACCTAGTAGGTGGAGGTTACAACGTGCTCCTTTCTTTTGCGTCCCCTAAAGCTGCTTGTCAAGCTGTCCTGGGGTCTCAGAGGCAGCTCCCGCTCTGCCAGCCTCTGGGAGCTTGCTCTAAGAGCGCTTGAGAGGTGCGTGCTTGCCCCAGTGTGACACCAGTGTCACCCATGAGGTCTAATAGCCAGTATGCGGCTTTGTGAGTGAAACACGCTTCTTGGTGCTGAGAGATGTAACAGAGATGCAATAATATTTTTCTCTGGTCTTTACAGATGCAACTGAGGGCGAAGGGGCAGACTTTAAAAAAAAATAATAAAAAAACAAAGCAATGATAATATTTTTGACTTGATGTGTTCTGGCACCATGTCAAGTTATGTCAGGGAGGTAACATCGTTTCATATGTTTGAAGTGACATAATATAACTTGACTAATGCAACATGACTTGATATTAGAAAATACCACTTCTCAATGGGACTTTCACAAATATCTTTCTGAAACAAATGTTGAGAGCTGAGAAAAGGGAGGTGGGAAAATAGAGAGGGGTAGAGCGTGGGGGAAAAAGACCTGGGCTTTCATTTTAGGCAATTCYGATGCATCAGTCTCTGCTGAATTCGCTCCAGGCAAACCAACCTACACAACTGCACAACACAATTATAAATTTCAGGATAATGAGAGTTAAGATATTTCTCAAATATATAAACATTTTGATTGCAGAGACCAGATTACTACTCAAAAATAGTCTGACATCAGATATGATAAGTTCCAACAGATTGTGTTAATTGTAGTTGCCTGTAATTGCTGTACAAGTGTCTCGGGGTTAGAAAACTTTGCTTTTTTGTTGGTGGTATGTAAAATGATTAAGCAGATAAAGAACTTTAAAATATCCTTTTGCAAAGGGAATAATGCAGATTGTAGGACACAATGAAGCGACAGAAGAATAAAATGCACATTGATCCGATACTGCATGTTTTTCACAAGTATGTTATGGTGGCTAGTTAGCCATGTCATGAAAGTCAGCTGCAACGGACAATGGCAAACTTCATCTATATTAAAAAAAAAAAAAAAAAGCCTTTCTCATAATTACCAAATAGTGCAACTTTAAGTGTACTATATATTTTGAGGTAAGTTTGTCTTTTTTTTGAAAGCACAGGATTGAAAAGTATGCAGACAGAGGAAACTGTTGAAGCTCACTGTTTTCTAATGGAGGCCAATAGTGTATTAGAGGTATTAAAAATGCCTCTTTCAAGTTCAGAAAAGGCTGTAGTTTTTGTGCTGATGCTTTTAACTATTAGACCTTAATTATCTTTGGGATAAAGCCCTGTCCTTTTTAACCTGTACTTCTTAAAATAAATGATTATTTATGATGGTTGCAGTCTTATCCTAAGATACATATTCAGCCCTTGCAGACTAGTATCGCAAGGAAACAGTAGTTGTTCTAAGTACTGGATGAAATGGTTCAGCATAAAACGATATATTTAATATCAAATATGTTCAAGGACTGTTAGGATTAAGTATTCAAAATGAAGGGGAAGGAAAAGCCACTTCAGCTGAGGATAAGAAATCTAATTAAAAATAGGTATTAAGGATATATAACTTGAGCCCGCTATCATGCTTTTTTAAAGAGCGCTGTTGTATCAGTTGTAAAGAGGAGGAGGAGGAAGTATCATTAAAATAGGAATGAAATGGTTTCTTGGATTAAGTGACAGAGATGACTTAAATGGTGCTGTTGATCTTGGTAGCGYGGTGCCTGATCCCGCAATCCTTAGGGATACAATTGGAGACAACAGCTTACTGGTCTGCACAAGGGTAGCGCGAGGAAGCATAAAAGACTTGGGCCCCAAGCGTGTCCGTTTATATTTCGGTATTGATGGCATCTCCGAAAAAATGGAGCAGACCTGCAAGGGTTTGTACAGCGTTCAGTTTGTTAAATTTATTTTAGTGTTGACCTAGTGAAAACAGAGTAAAACAGAGCTGTGTTTCCGTAAGCTGATGGGTACACGTGAAAACAAACCTGAAATGTGTGCATGAAAATTGAGCATCAAGCTTCAAGCCACCGTCGATGAGCGACGCCTAGTTGAGCGCAGAAGGGTCAGCGTAACCCAGCCGGGGCTTCAGACTCCTTCGCGGAGAAGCTGGATTCTCGGAGGTGGCAGAAGCTGCTGGCTGGCTCCACGCGACGGCTCCCGTCTGGAATGAGCGGCCCCCGCCTCGGCACAGCGCGTTCRTACGGAGGGAGGACGTACTGGTGGTTCAGGCTGCGCTCTGTGAAGCGCTGCTCCCCAGCTTTTTCCTCCTGTTCTGTGACTTGGTCACTGACGGTGAAAGGAGACGAAGTTCTCGATGCCTGATACGCTTGAGGTGGCCAGTGTGTGTTAAAATGAAATGYGGAGTGTGTGCTGCAGGTGGTGCTGCTGAGCTGGAAAGGCTTAAATTCACCGTGAAACTCTGACAGGAGAATAAGAGGGGTCCCTGGGAAATGTGTGCATTTATTCAACAGCAAGTGTGCAAAGCTCACAAATTGAGAGACAGAGGCAGCAGTAGTCAGGCTTAGGTATTCTACCCTCTCCGAATGTAATTTTAGATTCAGATTCAGCTTAAATCCAAAGGGAAAACACTTTATAAGGTTGAAAGCTGTGTAGTTGCAACAGCCAGGGTTATGAGCTATCAAACGCAATTACATTAAAATAGATTATACTGTGTAAATTGAGCCATTTAGAAGGTGAGAACCAAAGAAACAGCTCTGATCCCCCTTCTTTCTAAATTGCAGTTTTAGTTCTTTGCAATTCTGAGGCATAAAAGTAGGTGAGACTGCTTTTGTATCTGCAAAGTGCTTCATTTCTGAGTGTAATTCTAACTGAGTGCAATCTAGGTTAAAAGCTGGACAACTGGGTAATTAGAGCTCACTTGCTGCTAAAGGACGATCAGCTGTACCGTAGCTCATTTGTGTTCCCAAAGACTTGTTCTCTTCTCCGCTGAGCGGAGGCTGCTGGAGAAGAAGCATCTGTCCCCGGACTTTTCTTGGTTGCTGAGATGATGGTGCTGGACAAGGAGGACGGTAGGTGGGCTGAGGTTGTGTAAACCTGTGCTTGGTGTCTTCTGTGTGCTGCTAACGTATAAATAAATAGTTGTGAAGCAGATGCGYGTTGTGCATTTCGGAGTGCTCTGCCTTCAGCGTCTGATATTTTCCCCTATGTTGATAAAAGCATGCTTGCTCTTTATTTTTTTTTTCCACTCTCTCTTCTGGCATGATTGAACCAATTGAGAAGGGTATTTACCTCCGGCTCTGTTCGCTGAAGGACATAGCAGAAACAGCTTGATATGTTTTTTTTAAATCTGTTTAGCTTTTCCTTCCTACAAGTTTCTCTAATATATCCWTTTTAGCCCGTTTATTATAATAGCTTTTATTGTAAATCTAATTTTGACATTTTTCCTTYGCTTTGTGTGTCATCGGTGTCTCTTTAATGTACATCTTTAATATCCATTTCTCACAGATTTTCTTCATAGCTATAAACATAATGACAATAAGCTAATAAGCTGCTTTGGCAAAAAAMCCATCAGTTTATTCTAAAAATTTAYTCCCCTCTCTAAATGGCAGAAATGGAGGTTCATCTGGGAGGTAATTTAATGAATGAAGCTGAAGGAGAACTTGACTTATTTTGGGGCTTCATGTAAACTTGTTTTTTAAAGCTGACTAGTTTTTATCGAGGATGACTAAGGGATTGTGTATTGACTAAGTGTATTGATGTAAAAAAATACTTTGCGACTAGGCARTGCTGGCCAGTTGTTAGTGACCTGGTGCCTCTTTTGCACACTGCGTACCAGGGCGTGCGACTTAACTGCTCAATCGCCAGTACTTTCTAGGAAGGATATGGTAAGTCTTAATTACAACTTTTTAAATGATTTTTTTTCTAAGGCTGCTTTGTGGCTCATTCAGAACTTTTCCCCTAGCTTGTTCCTTGAAAGCAAAGATTAAAACTTGAGGCAGAGTGAGACAGTTCTGTGGTAGCCTTCCAGGTAGGCTTCGTCTGTGGTTCTGCCACTGTTAGCAACGACCTCCACCTTGGAGGTGTTCTGCGTATCGTAAGCAAGAACTGCATCTTCGCTTCTGACACCTACTTACAGCTGTTATGTCATTGTTTCCTTTCGCCTTTATAAATGCATAACTTCATGTACTCCATAATRTGTATGTTACTGGATTCTGCATGTTTTTCTTTAATTTTGGTGGGCTTTTTTGAAATCTCTTCATGTACCACATTAAAAAAAGTTAGTGATAGGCAGTTGTCATTTGGAAGTAGAAGAAATTGCTGAATGCTTGCAAAGCTGTAGACAGAAGACAGCTTTTCACAAGGATCCAAAGAGTTTGGAGAAACTGGAAGTTGAATGTTTCGGCAGTAGCATTGATTTTACTTGAATACATGCGTTGTTTTTTAAAATAGTTATGAGAAAAAYAACTTGTAATTCAAAGTCACTTGTTTTCATTTGTCAAATAGGTGCTAATCGTGTATTGTTAGTAGTGTTGGAAGCTGAGCTATGCCAACAAGTTGGAATGATAAATTTTTTTTTCCCGCTCCCATATCCATCTCTTGATATTTTGAAGTTTTAATCCCCTAGTATAGTTTTAATTCTGTATAATTAGAAAAGAATGCTTGAGCATTTAGAATAATGGATGCTTGCTTGCTTCTAATTAGAAGGCTTTGTGCAAAAGTTTCTCTTCTCTGCCTCCCCTCCACACTTTCCAAAAAGGCATTTTAGATCTTTTATCTCATGGTAAATTTGATTTTTATAATGATTGGTCCRGTATATTCATCTGCATAGAATTTAAGCCTTGTTTCTGGGAAGAAGTCTGAACATTTTGTCGCGTTCTGATTTGATGCACTTAGGGCAATAACAAAATGTGAATGGGCTTTTCACAAAGATTTTACACCTTCACTTTAAAATACAGGAACAATCAGAAATGTGTTGTTTTTGGCGTCCTCTTTTGTGCAGATTCAATTAAATCTTGACTAAGAGTAAACAAATGCAGTGTCACAGTGCCCATGTATAAGTTGTCTTGTACATATGAATTGATTCTGCAGTAATTAAGTTGGCGTCCTAAAATTGTGAAATAATGTTTCTTAGGTTAAAAAAAAAATGGTTTAATTTTAATTTATGTTGAGCTCTCATAAGTTTCTTTGTTAACATACTAAAACTTGCAAAAAAAAAAAAAAAGAAGCATCTGTTACCCATCTTCTAGATGAGCTTTGCAGTTGACTGGACTGTGGATAAAAGACATACTAAGTGGCTGAGTATTGCTTATGCTGGGAAAACAAATGAAGCTAACAGAGTTTCATAACAGGGTTTCAAAGGCTTTGAAGCAGTGTCACTCTCAGAGGTGTTCAGTTGTTTTCTTTGGCCGTATAAGTTGAAGCTAGCTAGTTTACTTTATTAGAGGCATAAGGCTATTCTTGTAACCTTTTCCTGATTAAGATGAATTTGACTGTCTGACCTTACTTCTTACTGGACCACACGTGGTGTGCTAGGTTTTTGGTTTTTTTCCTCTTAGAACTCATGTCTTTTAAAAGACTGCAGCTTTTTCTCCGTATTTTGTTAAATCTTCCTTTTCAGTTTGTGCTTCCCTGCAGAACTCGGTGCTGCTATGATGGAGCAATGCAAATCGAGTGGAAGAGCCCAAGTGAATTCTTCCCGTTGGAGGCAGCGTGTTTGCCTGCATGGAATCAATAATGCATCGTGGAGGGATCAAATTTTGGAGTATAATGCGTGAATAATGCTTGACACAAAACAAAAAATCAGTCATCATAATAGCAATTAGGAAAAAGCTGCAGCTTATCCCAGCTGTAATCTCTGCTAACAATGAAACGCAGCCTAGTAATCAGCATGTATGGTATGAAACGCGCTAATAGAAATCACGGCTCTTTGTTATGTGTGTGCGTGGGGGGGAAAGTTTCCTTTTAGCTGACTTGTATTGTGTTAACTAGACATGGTATCCTTGAACCAGATTATTGAACRTACGTGAACTTCCAGAAACACTGATCAGATGTGTATTCAACCCAAGGTTTGCACAGGCAGCAACACCCAAAATTGTAGATTCTACGTGTTTTAAAAGGAGAACTCTAAATACATAGCAYGAATAGGTCAAGTGGCTGGTATACGGGAGGACTGTGTTAACAGGTAAATGTACAYGAACATTGGTGTTTGTTTAAAAAAAATCCATAGTTTTTATTTAAAGAGTAATGAAAAATGCAGGTACTAAGTGGTTGCGTGTGTGTTGGGGTGGGGGAAYGGCTCTTGGGTTGATGGAGGGTATTTAGGGCAGTGAATATTAGGTAATTTGAAACTAGATTAGTAGCAGCAGTTGGGTTCCCTGTTGTGCAAGAGCCCATCTTACTCTGCACAGAAGGGGGGAAAAAAAAAAAGCAGCATTTGGAATTAGAAAAACRGTGAAATTGATTGTATAATGGGCGGCCACAAACTCTGCTAAGGGAGTGCTGCTGCAGCACTCCAGCAGTGGGAGTACGGCTGTGGATTGACTTAATAAGTGAATGTGTCTGCTGCCATGTATATGGCTATCCATAGATAGATGAATATAGAGAGACCTATCTCCAGCAAGATTAAGTCTTAATGAGCTGCTTCTGGTAGCAGAATCTTTATATGCATAAACATAAGCACACATGCTTAATACAGAATCATGCCATATAGGAAGAACTGTCCTATGTGCTACTAATCCCTTTTGCTTTCTTTTCAAGGTATGTTACTCAGGTACAACTACTGAAGAATCATGCAAGGAGAGAGGAGGGGGAATGACAGGGTTTTCTTCTCATGTGGCAAGGAATGTAATTGTTCTGTTGCCTAATACTCCTACCTCTCTTATTTTTCYTTCCCCTTTCCTCTGCCTTCTACCTAGAACCTTCTGTCTGTCCATCACTGTCTGGCTTCTCGTTCATAGAGGAACGCTGCTCATCTTCCCAAACACCAGCTTGTTCAAAGAAGGCTTGATTCAGGTCACTGAAAAGCCTGTATTTCCCTGTTTAGTTGGGTTACCCATTGGTTTGCTGAGGGCTCCATCTTGATACAGTTGGAGTGTAATTTCAGAGGTTGAGGCTGGCTTTAGGTCATGATGCTGAGTCCTTCTGTGACTCAATGCACAGCAATGGATTAATGCCTTTATGAAAAGGCAAAAGAAGGTTGTGAAGCAGGAATTTGAATAAGACCAGAGTATGCTTGGCAGCAGAATAAACCTTTTGTTGCAAAAAATATCTTTTTTGAAGGTTTCTCCAAACATGATTGAATGTAGAACTAATGGTAGTCGTCTTAAAGGTACCTCTTGTACTCAGAACTGGCAAGTACCGAGGCACGAGACGCCTGCAAGGAATTGATAATAAAGTAATTGCCTAAACCTTTTCAAGAAATGAAAAATGCTGCAGTTAAGAGATCCAGGTTATCAGAGCTCCACTGAATGAAATCTAGTTAATCGTCCTATGGGAAGAAGGGGACTGAAAGGAGTTGGCACGCTAATTTGTGCAGGTAGGGGTATTCCTGCCAGGCAGTCAAATGCTTCTTAGTGTCTGCTCTGATCAGGGAGCTGAAAGATCTGGGTAGACGTCTTCATAGGTTGTCATTCTTTGGTCCCAGATGCTGGTGAGATGTGCTAGTTTTTTGGTTGACGTAGTAAGTATTAAACCATTTTGTAAATGTTTCTCAGCTTGGATAATAAGGTAGAGGCAGCTGTTTCTTGGAAATCCATTTGCTTTAATTTTAGCTTAAATACAGTAGAAAGGATACTTGATACCCTGGTAGCAAACATAGTTTCTCTTCTTTGGAGTTTTAAGTTTTATAATCTTTAGCAAATACAGCATGATCATGTTCCTCTGTCAGCCGTTCTGAAAATACTCTCTTCTGGTAGAATCTTCAGAAAAATTCCTTTTAAAAGCAGTGCATTATTAATAAAGTAATCCATTAGGCCTGGTGATAAAGGGTCACAGCAGAGTCTAAAATACTTTTCTTAAATGGTTAAGAAATTTATCATGGTTGGAGGATTAATTGATTTCATTTGGAAGCTTTTTTTTTTCCTAAGGTTTTCAAGCTTCATGTTTAGAGACAATTTACTCTATTTGTAAATATGTGCTTGCTGCTCAAAGTTTTGTTATGCTTTCATTAGCATGAGCATTACATTTCTGCTAAAAGCAAACTATTCTTTTAGCATTATGACTGATTGCATCTGTAAGGAGTCTTTCTTAGGTGGAGAATAGGAAGTTTATGGCAAATAAGGTATTTTACTTGAAATCAATCCAAAATCAGAATAATAGCGTGAAGTATTAGGCGTTGCAGTGTAAGAATAAAAAAGGCACTGCAGATGCTGCTAAATGCTGAACTATAAAATTCTAATGGGTCTGTATGTTTTTTAAATTGGACAGAACTGTCATCATTTAGAATGCATAGACATTGCTTTAAACAGTATAGAAATCGCTGCCTCCAACTTCAATAATGTGTGTAACTGTTGCCAGGGAATGGTTTATTCACTGAATGTAGCTCCTATTCACTGAAGGAGTGGGGGAGGAGGGAAAGACGACTTAAAATGAAACTTGTTCACTGTTAGATTAACATAATTAAGCCAATAGATGGTATGAAAACAATTCACTGCATGCAGCTACTGCTTAAGTGTGTGCGTGTGTGTGTTTCTGTTCTCCAGCAGGATGACTTCTAAGCCTAAGTTTTCAGGCCTGATGTTGGGTACTATCTGTGCGAGCAGATGCTCGACTCTCCTTTCCAGTGCATGTTTTTGCAAACTAGTTTCTTCCTACATTGCACATCAAAGCAGATAATGGATACTGTTGTCCAAATTTAGAGGATTTTTTTTTTAGTTGCATTCAACATTCTTGAATTCTTTAGTGCAGTGTTCAGAGTTCTTTGCATGCTAATCAAATTCTGAAAAGGTGGCTTGGGAAGTGAAAGTAATATTTGTTGGGGTTTTTTTTCCAAGTATTGATTCCAACAGTTCCACTTAAAGAAAAAGTGGAAAACTGTTGCATATTCATGACTGAACTGCAGAAAACTTGGACCAGAATTAAACAATTAACCCTCTCGCCAATGTAAACATCCATTTGAGTCAAAGCCAGGGACATTCCTATTCAGTTTATTATGGATCTGAGATATAGAAATGTATTCTGGAGGACTGTGTTTCTAATAAATAAAAAGGCATAATGAGAATGTAACTGGGAAGGAAGACAAAAGCAGCCATGCTTTAAATTGTTAATGATGGTGCCAGTGGCTGCAGCTTTACCACAGCTGTTTAAATTGATCAGCTAGTGAAAATGTTTTGTTTTGGCATTTTCCCTGTATGTGCAACTCTATCGAAGAGACTTCTGGAAGATTTTCAAAGGGGAATCATGATCTTTTTTGAACGAGACGTAGAACACCAGTTTCCAGTATTTAAGTATGCAATTTGGTTTTTCTTTTGCAAAAACGTTTCTGGCCAGCATGCAGTGCTTCCCCTAGATTTCCTTTCCATCTCCTTTGTTTTTTTTTTTTTCCCTCCCTCTCTCTCTGTCCAAAAGTATTGCAAATTACTCGCCACTAAGAGGATGCAACAGCACACTTCCTAACAGTGCCCTCCCCATGTTTCTGGCATTGCTGAGCTTGGGCAGAAAGGCAGAAAGGTGCTGTGTCAATTTGCTATGCATCTTTTGGTCAAGCATCCAGTGTGAAATTGTTCTGTAAAATGTACTTTTTCAGAGGGGACTTGCTGCTAATGTGTGTCCTGGTTGGCTCTACCTTGCAGCTGATGTGCGTTAGCCAATATCTCTTTAATGCCTGTATCGTTTCCTTCTGCTCCAGAGAAGTGGGTATACATTTCAAAAGGATACAATCCCTTCAGGTCGCGTCACAGGAGAAGGTCTCCCTTTCTGTATGTTGACAAGAGACACGCATAGCTGTCTGCTGGTGGAGGACCAGCTTGCGCCGGAGAGGCTTGGTGCGTTTTGCAGAGCACGTCCTGCCACGGGTCCCTGCCTGCGGGAGCCTAGGAGCAGCCTCGTCTGCGCCTGGCGTGGAGGTGCTTCGTGGCGCCCTGGCTGCCAGGTGACTCATGGCTAGGCTGGGCCTTAGATAATCTCGAGCTACTTGGTTTCTGCCTAATGTACTTGTACTGCATGCTTCTGTGTGTGTGTGTGGGGGGGAAGGTATTGAACATTATTCAGAATTCATTATATATTTATCTTTATACTCCTCTGTGGAAAATGATTTCTGTAAGTACCCTGTYACGGTTATGAAAGCCCGAACCAAGCATCAGTCTCACACCCTTTGACCCRTCTGCACAGAATGGAGATCTGTTTTGAAGAGGACTCCTTTATATCTGTTTTTACTCCATGCCCTTCCATTCATTTGCCTATACAAAGCAATAAAGGGTAAAACTAAAGTAACATAAATTGGTCTGTCTTCCTGAATCCATGTCTCGCTAATGTACCCAGATTAACTCAACTGTAAATTGTCTCCTTTGGATGTCGTGTCTTGCTAAAAGTTTCCTATATGATTCATGATTTGGATTGCTTTTAACAGCTATTGGCTAAGCAATATGGTAAATGTACAAGGTGATGCAATTGGCATTAGTGAGAGGATGCACAGGAGCATGTAATGCAGTCAATACTACATTAACTACTGATGCCCAATTACAGAAACTGGAAGAGTGGCTTTTAGGAGCATTAGGACTTGCAGAAGAGCTGAGATCACCTGCCGCTCCTTGCCTAAAAGCTTCACCCTTTATTCGCTGGGATCAAAGCAAACRTTCAGTTGCTATTTTGTCATGTATAGCAACGAAGGTATTTTACCCCTCCCTTCCCTACCCCCAAAAAGTGTCACACTGATGCTTTTAGCACATGTAAATTCATATCTCTGTATTTCAAGACTCTCCTTCCATCTCCTGGGGCAAGACATTATTTGAATAAAAATTCCTTAACCACCCCTATATTTACTGGTTCTGTTTCTCTGAAGCTTACTACTTTAGCCATTTTTTTCTTTTAAAGAAATACTAAGTGCAATTTAGAGTGTCCTATTTCAGTGTGTCAGACGAGACTCCGTTTCACTCCCCCCCAGCTCTTTCCTTTTCCTAATCTGTATATGATTGTTTGTGACCTCAGCTGGGTTGAAGGCTCTAGCAAGAGCATTTTAAAATACAACCAGATACCACATAAAACAAGATATTTGAGTGTGTGACCCCTCTGTGGTGCGTGTTCAGATTAAGCACGTGTTGTTTCCGCCATTGCTTTTAGAAACCATTTGCAGTGGACTGCAAAGCACCACATTACGCTAAAAGACAGTGCATACTTTTGGACTGAGCTGAGTATGATCACAGTTTCTAAACCTGTTTTAAAAATGATGAGCAATGTCACTGCCGTATGGTGAAACCAGCAGCCCACGAAGTTCCTCTGGACTTTGAGCAAGATGGGAAATTCAGCGGTTCTAAGAATATCGAAATTTTTTGATGTAAAAGACAGCTGGCACGTGGCTTATTGCTCTTATTTCAGCATTTGTCTTTCAACTATAATATTTGGCACATTGCTACTGCTTTTAATCCTCAAAGCATGTTACAAGTATAAGTAATTCTCGTGCTCCCCAAGTCAGCATCCTCTGGAATGAGGCTGTGGATATCTGTGCTGGTGTGCCCGAGCTGCGGATGGATTTCTTACGCGAGTTGTCTCAGGTTTGTTCAGCTCTGCTTTCTCTCTGTACAGCCCTTGCTGCCCTGCCCAGCAAAAGAGGAAGGTGGCATCTGAACTGGCATCTCCTGAGTGGCACACAGCTTTGGGTCCTTACTCCGTCCCCCGTTCTTCCCCTTCACCAAGACCCGCATTGGTTACGAGGTCAGAGCTCCATGAAAAAGGAAAATCGCTGTAGCTCCTAGGAAGGAAAGAGCGCTATTGTAATAGTTGCTTTCCTTGACTGTTGTTGGGCCAGTGCTGCATGTGTCGACTCTCCCCCTCAGTAGGCGATTMTTTTTTTATGTCCTTGAGTGTCAACCCAAGTAATTGCAAATCCTTGATACCAAAAGAGGACCTTCACCTTCGCCTGACTCTTCCTGCCATGATTGTAAGTGTCAGTCACGTTCCCCTCTGATTCTTGCCATCATTGTAAGTGCCGGCTGCGTTCCCCTCTCGTGTACATGCGTGCAACAAAAAAATTTACCATGCTGTAAAATGCTACGACATTCTGCAGGGGCTTCCTTAGCATTGCTTTCTTGGTAGATCGTGCCTTAACTTTTTCCCCAGCTAGCAATTTGGTCTTTGGTGTGATTGCTGCAAAGTCGCACCCAACCCTGTCCCGTATGCGGTTAATGCCTGTGCGTATGCAGCCAGCGTGGCGTGGGGGTTGACTGCTGCKGGGGGACGGAGGGGCAGTGGGGAGAGGAGCAGCCTTGTTGTTTTTAAGAGGACTTTTGCTTTCAGTTCTGATCGATGGGCTTTTGAACGTGGGAGGGGGAGGGAGCCGAAGGGAACCTGCTGGCTTTCTCCTTGCACTGATGTGTTTGAAAGGTGGCCCCAGCGCTGGAGGCGTGCGGGAACTTGGCTGAGCTCAGCCTTCGGAGCAGCTTCAGCGTGACGAGTAGCCTGCGCTTGATGCCGCTTCCAAGCTGTACAAACAACGCTTTAAATGTCTAAAGTACCCAGCAGGGCAAGTCAAAACGTCCTTGAGTAACTTTGGATTTAGGCAGTGTTTTCTCTTTTGCTTTGATCGTCAGAGAACAGATGTGTCTCCTCTCGAGTGTGTGCCTGTGCGCGCCCCATGCACGCGCGCTGCCCGTCCTTGCGCGGTGCCTGGGATGTTTAGGGTCGGGTGTTACACCTCTTTGTTCTTTCACGGCATTGTTTTTTTTTTCCTGGGAATCTAAGTTGGAATTTAGAGCAGTCAGACTAAAACAAGGTTTTAACTTTCTCTCTCTCATTCCCTTATCTCTCTTTAACTTGGATAAAGTAAAAAATATATATGAAATAATACTCCCTTAAAAAAAGTATGCGTATGTATAATCAATTCATTGACTAGTGTTTTGGGGGGAGGTTAAGCATTCTCAGTCTAAGTGAGCTGCTCAGTGAAATTTGTACATTCATAAAATAGCTGATTGAAAAGCAATATTTCAGATAAATACAAGCCAGCGATCTATCAGCAGTTGTAATAAAAGCTGGGCTTCAGGCTGTGATTTTATTTTGAAATAATAAGAATTGCTTTATTCTTTTTACTTGAGTTACCATGGTAATTCTGTCGTGTAGCAGTGTTATATTGATTTAGAAAGTGGACAGTAATATTTCTTTTGTGTTATTCTGTTTCTAGGGGTTGATTTCTAATTTCCACTTGGAGATTACTTTTATAAATTTCTTAAGTCCTTCCACTTTTTTCTCTAGCAGTGTAATTTTCCTCTCACACATTGCTATTTTCTGAGCTTATTGGTTTGCTCTTATTTTAAATTAAACTTGCTGGTTTCAAATATTGAAATGACATCTTTGTCTGTGTCTATACTTTGGTTTAGCAAAATATTACAGTCTGCTGTTTTATGGTTAATAATTTAAGGGAAGCTTTATGTCTGCCATCAGTGGTTGTTGGTAACTTATGACAAAACCAATGCAGAGCTTAAGCCTCTGACATTTTAATATTTGGGGCTTCTACCTGGCATACTATTTCTTTTTTTTTTTTTGGTTTGCCTGGCTTGTGTATACTAAAGAGAACGACGATTAAATTCTTAAGATGTTAGTAGGAGTTGAAGAGTGGGCGAGCTGCTGGCTCCCTTAGGGCTGGGTAGCAACTCGGAGAACCATTGGGTTTGTGCACGGTGCAGGTRTCCTTACTGCTTCCTTCCCTTACTCTCTCCCTTCATCAGTTAAGAAGCTTCCAATTTTTTGAAGCCCAACTTTGGTTTGTAGATGTGTGTGTACGTACGTAATGATTGACAAGAAGTAGCGAACTGTTACTGTCCAGGCTCGCCGTACCTCAGCTCCGGAGAACTGCTSTTGGCTTGCTGTTTCTTTGAGCAGTGATCACCTAAACAGGGGGGACTGTTCCCTGTGGCCCTGGCTGCCTTTTCGTGATGAAAAATAACGGGTCTGCTCCAAAGCTGGGAGGCGAGAGGAAACGGACCCCAGCGTCAGCGCTCGAAGGAGTGGCGGTCTGGAACCTGGAGCGGCGCCGGGACCTGGGCTCTAAAGCGGGTGCCCGAGCTCCGCGCCCGGAGAGCGCGGGCCATCTCCTGCGGGAGCGCCGGCTGCAGGGCTCCTCCTCGCGTGAAAATGCTGCCGCGGGGTTTTGCGGGACAAGTAATCGATGAGAGTGGGACCGAGGTCTGGTCCTGTTGCCCTTTAGTTTCGGCCCTGTGAGTGAGGGAAGGAGGCGCAGGCGCCCCGGCTGGTCTCYGCCTCCTCGCGGGACCAGCTCTGAGCCGGCGCCGGCGCCTGGAAGCGGTAGAGGCAGAGGGGGAAGCTGGTGGYGGTTGACCCCGAAAGGACCAAGATGCTAATGTGATGGAGCTGGGAAAATGGCAAATGCAGTCCTGGAACCGACTGAGTGAGAAATTTGTAGGCGCGATGACGGTGAGTGCCCGAGCAAAGCACTGGCAGGGCCTTGCCTTCCCCTTCCCCGGCACCGTGTGTCTGGGTGGRAAGAGGGGCAGAGAGGATGCCCGGGCAGACGGAGGGGCCCGCGCTTGAGCTCGGCTACCTTTGCACCCAGCGGACTGATTATTCTGCCCCGTATGAGGACACTGGGAGGCGAAACATGGGGGAAGAAGGAGAACAGGCTGTTTATGCAGGAAGATCGTCCTGTCATTAGAACAGGTGGTTTTAAGTGGCTAAGAATATACGTAGGCTAGAGACCGTAAAGTTTCTGGGCTTCAAAAGGGTTCACTTCTAGATCAGCTTGCACCAGGGAGCTTTGGGGAAAGAAGGTGACTTGCCTGGGTTAGAGGTCGGTACGGTCATGCACAGCCCAGACGGTGGGACTCACTAGTCCTCCTCAGCCTGGACTGCGTGCGAAGAGGTTCGTGTCGCACTGTATGAGGGTCCGTCGCTGTTTTCATGTAACGCCCATGTTTTCATGAACATTCACTTATTTTGAAAATTGAAGATAAGATCCTGCCCAAGAATACCTTTTTCTTTTTTATTAAAATTCTATAAGCCTGTCATTTGACTGGGATTTTTAGTTCTCTGTGGAAGTAAAATAAAAAGGGGACCCTGATGGGGAAGCATGGAACAGGGAGTGTGTTTCACTTCCTGGGTGCTCCTTTTATTTATTTATTATTTTAAAGAGATGGTAAAGCACAAGCTTGCAGGTGAACTCTTGGAGTTGGAATGGCAGAAGCCATGTCTGCTTTGAGTTTCTATTTAATGACCTGATTTGGTTTGCTCTGAGTGTCAAAATGTATGAGCAGCTGCTGTTCCCAGAAATCTCCCCTGGCTTTTCTGCGTGCATGTTGCTGTGCAGGTGTTGCCTGTGCTGTCGGTTTGAGAGCAGTGATCCACAAACTTTAAAGCCTTCAAACAGGTCTTGATCTGTGGGACTGTAATGGCYCTCAGAGCCCTTATGGCCCATTGGGTGATGTCTTATGTTAGACTGACATATTTCCGGAATAAATAACTTGATTTTTTTTCAGCTCAGTAATTGTAATTCTCCACGATAGAGTGCAATGGCTCCGAATGCTAAAGTGCAATTTTAAAATAATGCAACAAGAGATTGTTTAATGTCTCTGACAGTCTCAGGGCTGAGCATTAGTCCTCTGCTTGCTTTCTCCAGCATTTTCTTTCTCATTCCATACTTGGATTACAATATATCCATGCTACCAGGAGCTGACATCTCTCTCCAGATTCTATGTGATATGGCAACCAGTATGATATTGTGGGTCTCCTCAAAATAATGGTTTTGTCTTTCCTCATCACACCTGCTTTTCAGACAGAGCTTCAGCTGATAATTTGCACTCATCTTAGTAGGGCTTTATGCTCAAAAGAGCAATCCTGCCCTGGCAGGAGAAAGGACTAGATTATTTAATAGACTTTGTATGCATATATATATATGTGCGTGTGTGTATACATATATATATATATATATGTGTGTGTATACACACATATATATCTGTAAAATTTTATATGTGTGTCTGTACATATATATATATATATATATATATATAAAAAGTATTTCTGTCTATACCTGATCTTTCCGTGGGATACAGTGCTGTCTGTATCCTAAATCAGGATTTGGGTTTGCCACCCCCTACCTAAAATATATTTTCTTTCCCTATGGTTCATTCCATTATAACTGTGGGATATATCTTCTGGGACTGAGTAATTGGCTAGGTCAGGAGTAATCTTTATTTCACTGGAGAGATGTTTACAAACTGATGCTGTAGTATCTCTTTAAAACCCACTGAGAATCTGATTAAAGGCCTGAGGATCTTCTGCAAAGATTGCCTGCTCCCAGTTGACTTGAAAGGGTCAGCATGCTGTCACAGTTTCAACTACTAAGAATTAACTTAAGGCTGGTTCAAATGCTACTMTCTATGTATAGCATTGATTGGGCTGCTTTCAAGTGGCAAGAGGTAACGTTATACTATAGCATGTGTGAACTCCATTTAGTTAAATAGGGAAGCTGAATGAATATGGTCGCTTGTGACACAGGAGCTCAAAGGTGAATGCAKCTACCCCTTCTGCCCTGAATTAAATACTTCAGGGAGGGTGGGAGAGAAACATAATTCTCACTGTAATATATATGGGATACTGGCTGCTGCAGCTGTTCTTCACCAAGTGCAGCTCCAAAGTTTCACGTAATCTTTTCTTCTCTTCTCCACGACATGCTGCACCCTGAAGRCTCAACCTTAATGAGATGGACTTGCTCTTAGTGGCAACAGCAGCAGAATGCTCCTTTGGTGAAAAAATACAGTGAAATGGATTTGATGCTGTATAATTATTGCCCCTCTTTCAGGAACTAGTAGTAGCACTAGGATTTTAAACCTTGTTTCATGGGAGCATCCATGCTCAAAGACATCCTGCATTAGTGTGGGCAGCAGCTTGTGTTGACTCGCACAAAGCTGTGGGGTTTATAGTGCCACACTTCCAGTTGCTAGCAATAAACCAGCTTTTAAAAAGGCCCTGCTGAAAGCAGCCACCTGACATAATGATATGCTCTGTGGGAAGTGTTGCCAGGCCGAAAACTGCTCTGTTTGAGTGCTGTCAGTGCTTGCACCAAAGCAGGCAGCGCTCCTGCTGCAGCTGGGCCGGCAACGTGGAAATACTGTTTTCCTTGTGAAGGAAACAGGAGCTGAGCTAAGCTTCTTTCTGCTGGTGTCTCTGCCAAGCCGGCGTTTGCTTCTGGAGCTGATGGAGCAAAGCAGGGCATGTGCTGCCAGGGCTAAACCTGCGGGCAGGAGGYTTGCGCAGAGTCCAGTTGGTGGAAGCCCATGAGCTTCTTGCTGTGTCCAGGCAAAGGTGAAGCTTCCTGATTCCTTGCCTCTGGTAATGTCTGGAAACCAAAAGGCCTTTCTGGTCATACAGTCAGAGCATCAAGGTCCTTCTTGGGGTTTTGTAGATACATAAGTGCTGTCTGCAAGGGGTGATCTC
Organism: Rhea americana; assembly: GCF_003343005.1. NCBI lineage: Eukaryota > Metazoa > Chordata > Aves > Rheiformes > Rheidae > Rhea > Rhea americana. Next base: position 3,363,419 of record NW_028186634.1, on the reverse strand, counting down.
AAGGGCTGGTGCACCCATTTTATAAGGTTCAGGTTCCCCTTGGCCACTCTGTTGGGTTCTGTGGTTCAACTTCCTGGTGTTGYCCAAAGGGGAGGGAAAGGTGGCAGGAGGAAAGGCACCAGCAGGCTGAGATCTCAGGCTAACTAAGGCCTGGGATGGTGTGGGTTTTTTGTTTGTTTTGTTTTTTGAGGGGRAAGGGAGCAGAGGGGCTAAGAGCTGTTGCAGTAAGTGCAGTTTTGGAGGAGGAGATGCTGGAAATGCTGACAGGCTCTGACTTAGAGCAGCCAGAGAGGCCATGCTGCAGCGACGCACTGCTCAGCTCCAGTTGTGCCCAGTGCAGTTGGCGTGCTCCCTTACGGCAGTTAGCGTGCAGCACGTGCAGCGCTCGTGTGTGGCGGCCACGCTTGCCACCGGGGCCGCAGTTTGCCACTGGTCGCTCTCAGAAGGAGAGTGTGGCCTGGCAGGAGGCTGAGCTGGCTGACGGTGGTAGCAGCTCTGCGCCAAGCAAGGTACAGGAAAGGAGAACAATTTAAAATCTGCTGTAGGTGACTGGTGTAAGTCCCATGATTTTCTGTCTGCAAGACCTGAAAAATGACACGAAAGCCTGGTAGTCCTTTCCTTCATGCACACCCCCCCCCCACCTCCAAGCCGGAGGAACCCCTGCTTCATGGTCCCAGCAGTTTAGTTGTAGCATATTTCACTGTACATAATTAAGTCATTTTCTGTACAGTAAACAAAATTCTGGTTGCCTCTTGTGCCAAATATTTTGACTCATTTGTCTTTACAAATATTTTATCGAATGAAACAGTGTAGTAAACAGAGGATCTGTGGCATGTCCCAGTAGCCCTGGTGCTACTCTTGATTGATACTCTGTTTGGTTTTGCTTCTTTTCATCCGTTTCTTTTCTACGTGGGATGGTTGGCTCCCTCCTGATTGCTGATCCAGCTCYGTATGTTTGTTCAAGTCCCATGTGATCACTTGATTTTATTTTATTTTGTTTTTGCTCACAAGGAACTAGATAAAAACTTGAGCTCAGCAAAACCCTTGCTAAATCCTGGTCTGTACTTGAGGTTTCTCAGTGCGTACCGTTCTCATTAAGCTTGTAAACTTAAGGCAGCGACTCTCCAAAGAACACAGAAGTTGTGTGGGATCTGCCATTTAAAAGTGTATCCAGAAAAACATCCCTAACTACTTAAAGACTATAATTTTGACCAACCCTTATTTTAAATGCTGACTGATCACCTTGTATCTCGTCTCCTCGGATGTCGGGTTGTTGGGGCTGGGTTTGCGGAGGGTGTCCTGGAGGCGCAGGGTTCAGAGAAGAGCAGGGGAAGGTGCAGCATCGCTCGGCCCGCGCGCGGGGCTCTCCGAAGGCGCGCGGGGCGGCAGCGGCGCGTTGGCCCTCGGCTCCCGCAGCCCTGGCGGTTCTGCAGGCCACCATGGGGGGGGAGAGCCCGGTCTGCTCTGCACTGGAGCCCTCTCTCCRTTTGCCCCGGACTGACCTGGATAGCAGAGCTGCGGCTGTGCTTCAATGTGAGCCGGCGCCACTTCCCTTCCACGCCTGAGGGTCACGTGTGGCTTTATCCCCTCCGTCTTTCCTGCTGCCTTCAGAAGTCTGTGTGGTTCTGTACTGATCCTGTCTCTTCAAAAAACAGAAATCTTCATTTCTCCCCCTAGTTTTGAAGAACTAAGATTCCCGAGTCCTTGAATCATTTGGCTTGCCCTCTGCTACGCTGCCTTTGCAGCATCCCTTTTATATAATCACCACTGCTCGCAGTATCCCATCGTATAGCCCTACTCCTCTTTCTAATAGGCTGCTATGATGTCCATGACTTACATCCCTGAATTTTCATTACTGCTACAAAGACTTTTATGCCCTTTAAAAGGGAACAGATGGATTCTTCCCTATTTTGGAAGAGATCATTCGTGCCTGTCCACCTTCTCAAGTTCACCTGTTTTCATTACTTTAACTTAAAATGATTTGTGGAGGCTTCTGAGCTCTCAGAATTAAACCGGGGCCTGAATAAGATTTGAACCTAGATTTTCCTCATCTAACCTAACGTAGGTGATGGCTTCAAGGGAGGACCTAGAGAATAGTTSATTTTGGTTACAATTCAAAACAGTAGTCAGTCTGTTCTTTCTGGCTGTGCCCTTTCAAAGTTGCTCCAAGGAAGCTCACAAAGAGCCATTTGGAATTGAAGTGGGAACAAAGGGTTAATTGTTAAATTATCTTTTGCCCCCCAAAATCTAAGGAAAACCATCTGAAAGATGTTAGTTGCATACGGAGTATTTCTGTCTCCATCCAGTGCTAAGTAGTCTGTTTAGGAAGCCCTTTTTGTGCTGTCCTTGGCAGTTCTCAATAGGCTTTTGCACTCAGACAATATGGACTCTAGCAGGTGGCGTTTTTGGCAAATGACCTCTTCTCGAGATGAGGATGTTCACAAGCTGGCCTTTCTCATCTTTTTCAGAACTACTAAAATAGGAGGTTAAGGGCAAATGTACTGCTAATAGGGTGAAGATGCACTAAGATCTTCGATGGGATGAAAATCAAAATACCACCAGTTTCCAAAGAAATCGGTAACCAGTAACAAGTGCAGTTTGATAGCTGAACGTGGTGACTGGCAGCCCTCCTCTCCTCTCCAGGAGCAGGTGATGCACGCTTGCRGGAGCGGGTCTTTTGCTGCTGCAGAGGTTAATTACCGCAGCGGTGCTGCGACTCGCAAGCTTTTCCTCCTGTGCTCCGTTCACGTTTGCCTTTCTGACGTGAACTGCAGTAATACGCGCGATTTATGTGTGTCTGTCTGGTTTTGGTTAATYGTAGTAGTAATTACTAATTCCTAACCCCTGACCCGCTATTTTAATAGCATTTCTTAAATGATCTTTTTGTGCCATTTTAAAATTTGGTGTTTGGTTTTTAATTTAGATAAATTACGCTAAAGTGTTCTTGAGAGCGCTGCACACTGAGGTCAAAAGCTTTATCTCWGCAGCACCCGTTTTCTTTAACCCATTTTAATAATTGTAGATGCTTTCTTTAATAGACGACTTTTGTCTGAAATACGCTAAATCTGCCCCGTTCAGAGCAGGCGGCGGACTTGGCGCGTGAGCGAAGTGCTCGGCGAGGTGGCGGGGCCGGGATGTTCCTCGCCGCCCTCCCTCCCTCCCGGCGGGCCGGCGGCAGCGCTCCCGGGGCCGGCGCCGCTGCGGAGGCGTTGAGGGGACGCGGCGTCGCGGCTTGGGCAAGCGCTGCGGCCGGGCGTCGTCGAAGCAGCGAGGACCTACCGCCGGGCTGCTCGCGCCGCAGCTGTAGGCACGTCCCAGAGTGAAACTTCTCCCTCTGCCCTGCCCAGACGTTCGAGGGATACGCGCGTTCGTAGGTAGAAAGGCGGTTTGCTTTGGCTCTTTGTGGTGAACTGAGCTAGATTTTCACAGAGGTTTTTCCTGTGTTTCTTTCCTCCTCCTCCTCTTGCTTTCGATGGAGAAAGTTTAACAGAGTGTGATGTTTTCAAACTTGGAAACAGGTATTAGAGAGCAATTAGCTGGCCGGCCTCTGAATATAATAGCGAAAACTTGCCAAGGATGATCTTGTCCTTAAACGTTTGTACAAATCTCTTGTCAAATATAGAAATAATTGCCTTTTTTTGCCCCYTTGTTTTTCCCCCCTCTCTCCTCAAGCACTTTAGTCCTGCATCTGTTTAATATAACGGGTGTTTGCATGAATGGCTTAGTTAGCCGGGATGGTAATAAAACACTTTAAATTTATTGTGACATTTGGATTTAATTAAAAAGTACACACTTAGAAAAGTAAAACATAATGTAGAGAGAGAGTCAGGAAGGTTTTTCTCCTTTTCTTCCAAAAAGCTAATTAGAGTTGTATTTTAAATTGTTTATGTGCTGCTAATCATTGTAATAAATCATTTATACTGAGAAAGACACACTCTAATGTGCTTGTGTAACTGTTTATGCTCTCAAGTTTCTATCATGAACAAATTGATCTGGAAGTGAATTTATTAACCACTAGGGAAGAAATCATTAGTGYTTTCTCTAAATATTCCCCAGGTACACTTTTATTATAGTAGTTTACTGTTTTAACTAAAAGTAACATTATACAGCCTTGCTTGTAATTATGATGCAGATTGACTTTCTGTCACTTAAAAGAATGGAAACTGCCTTTTCACTGTTTCTGTATCTATATGTGTGCATATGTGTGTGTGTGTGTTCGTGTATGTGTACATACATATCTCTGTATAAATCTATATCAGAAAGCCTCACTGCTTCCAAATTTTTTTGCTGAAAATGAAACATAAACTCCTGTTTTCGGAAGAACTGGTGTGTGGAGACTTAATGCCAGCTTTGAAATAATACAGGAGAAAGTTCATCTCTAATCTACCAGCCCCTTGCTAAGCGATTTTAGGACTAGGTAAGCCCAGCTCGTGCTGTTGGGCCCCTGGCATCTGCTAGCGCACTTACACTTGTAAAGCAGCTTGCTGCRTTCAGAGTGCTGGAGACCAAATCTCTGGGAGGTGACTGCTATTGCCGTTCCCCTCTTACAGATGCAGGTACTAACGCATGGATTTGCACGGAGAAAATCTGTAGCAACAGTGAATTTATAATCTGAGATTTTCTGGTTTGTGGTGTTATTCTCGATCCAAAATGGGGAGCTGCTGATATCCCAGCTCTTCTCAAGGACTTTTTAGGTATGCTCGTCCTGTAAATTGGTGGGTGGTTGCTACGCTATGTGTGAAGGAATAGGGAAACAGTGGTCAGTGGAGATTTGCAGCCCACTTGCTGTGACTGAAACTAAAGAACAGTATTATATTTGGAGGTTCTGCTGAATTATTTCAACACCCATTCTTTAACATGTAATTATATTTCTTCTCACACCCTTCACAAGAAACCAAAACCAACCATCGAAAGCTGCAATTAACACTAGTAGGTTTTGTGGGTACCTTTTAAATTTAGATGCTTTCATTTTGATACTGAATTATTTATTCACAGGTCTAACATAAGGCCATCAGGAGGGAATACCTGTAATATACTGATTTATGTAATTGAGTGGATGGTTAGGCATTTTTATTTGGAGACCAAAGTCCTCAAACTTGTGCAGTGTAAATTGATAGGGAAGGTTCATTTTCTATAGGATAACCTTAATTATAAACAGAAAAAAAACTAAACAGTGTGCAAATTTCTGGTAAAGGAAACATTCTGCAACCCTTCCCAGCAGAGAAGGGTGAATCAGTGTGAGTGAAATTGATCTTTTTAATATATGCATTTTGGAGAAGATGCCTAAAAAAGGAAAGATGGGTGCCTGTATGGATTCATGCATATGGAGTCCATGAGAGGCAACTGCAAGAATGCAGTGGCGCTGGGAGAGAAATAGAGATGGGATTAAGGTCAGGCCAGAAGCAAGACTGGCTTGAGACGTAACACAGTAGCTGTGCAGGATCACTTGCCATGTAAGCTGCAAACCACAGGGCTGCACAGTGTCTGGAGCTTGTTCCACCTACGACGGCTTGCTGAGGCAGCGTACACGCTCCCCCGCCGCGCTTTTAACCTTTCAGCATCTTTCCCCACGTGAACTGTCTCCTGGAGCTGGATGGAAGCGTATTGACTGCTTACCAGTTTGTGTCAGCATTTTGGAGGCTGAAGGTGTTTGAAGAATGTGATGGCCAGCGTATGTGTGCACATATGTGAGAAAGAGCTCCTGGTGGCTCTRGGAATTAGGTGCTGGAATACCTTTGGGCCTTAAATATCTGCACTTTTATTTTTATTGCTTTTCTTTAATATGGTCCTTAGCCGCTCGTGTTCAAGTTAATGTTCTCTTTTCTTTTAGCCTGGAGGTGGTTAAAAAGCGACAAATGCTTGTGTATCTGTCCCTGCCATATGCGTGCCATGCCACTAGCAACCTGTGGGCATGTGTGTGTGAAGGAATTATTGCTGCTTTACTTGCACCAGTGTCACTGATGTGGCTTTCCACTTTCAGATTTTCCTCAAAACAATTTATTTTCATTCAAAAGAACAAGGTGTTTATTCTCTGTCTCCTTGTGTGGAATGTTACTGATGTGTTGGTTTACAATCCGGTAGCATTATACACATTTTGCTTGCAAAGTATGATTTTTTTTGAGACTTCYAGCTATTCATTTTTCCAGAAACCTACTATACAGTGTTCTGCCACATTAGGTTTCCCTAATAATCCATGGGAGGATGTGATCAAGATCTATTACAGCCTCTTGATGTAGTAGGCTGTGAACATCACTGAATTCTGTGAAAGAGCTGTAGTGACAATTCACTTTGCTGTTTGCAAACGTTTAAATCTGTATTTGGCACGACTTGCTGCACTAACCAGGTTTCAGAACTGTAAGAAATCAAAGGATGTCTTGTGTCTTCCCGAAAATGAGGGGTTTTTTTGTATTCTTTAGATCCTTTTATGGCCGTTTTCATAGTGAAATAGGAGGCCTTCAGTCATTTCATATTCTGCTATATCTGACACTTAGAAATGTAAACGTGTCTATCAGAATGCCATTAATTGAGAATAATAAATGTGCCTTTATAGGCAAAGTCTTTATATAGAGGTGACTCCTGCTGCGATTCCTTGAGGCCTTTTTCCTTCAAAGCACAAAAATATCAGCACTTAAAGCAGCATTTGATATCCTCTTGCCATTCCTGCAGCCTGAGTTCTGCCTTGCCCTGGCTTATTTTTCTTCTCTGAACACTTTACAAGGTGCCATAGTCAAATATGGACCTTCTCTACAGAAGTGTCCGTGAATTAATGGAATTGAAAAACAGCCAGTGGCAGTTTTACAGAAAGTACTCAAATTCAAAGCTGACTTGCACTTTGATTGATGCAAAGAGGGAGAGGGAGCAGTGCAGCAGCTTAGATGTAATAAATGGAAACTAAGTTGGTGCCTGTTTACCTCCACGGAGCTGATGAGGATAACTTGTTCTCTGCCACCAGCTGCTGCGTAGTAAAACTTTGTTTTGTGTATAGATGGTTTGCTGAGGTATTTTGGGGCTTGCCAGAAGGATTAAAACATGCTGAATGATGCTAATTGTATCTGCAAACTACTTAGATATGTAGCCTCTGTAGGTTTTTAAGTAGAACTCTGTTTTAGTTTCAGACTATCTTTTAATAACCTTGGTATATAATGGCCTGCTAAGATTTAACAGCTCCTRCTTAAGCTCCATTTTGTCTCCTTTCTTGTTAAAAATTCCGTACATTGGATGAGAAATTGTCCAAYCTGGCCCTCCTACCTATCAGACTTTTTAAATGTTGGCATCCTAAAATGGGATGAAAGGGGCTTTTATGTTTCATGGCAGGAGATTTTCCTGGGTGTCTGAAAGTGGTTCTGGACTGTGGAAGAACTAGTAAAAATTGACACATCAGACTTTATGGGATGAAGCTAGAGGTAAAGCCTGTAGTGATGCATGAGAACGAGCAATGATTTAAGTCATAGAATCAGTAAGGTYRGAAGGGACCTCTGGAGATCATCTAGTCCAACCCCCCTGCTCAGCAGGGTCACCTAGAGCATGTCAGACAGGGTTGCATCCAGGCGGGCCTTGGAGATCTCYAGAGAAGGAGACTCCACAACCTCTCTGGGCAACCTGTTCCAGGGCTCCGTCACTCCCACAGTGAAGAAATTCCCCCTCACGCTCAGGCGGAACTTCCTGTGCTCCAATTTCTGCCCATTRCCTCTTSTCCTGTCGCATGGGACAACTGAAAAGAGTTTGTCCCCGTCCCCTTTGACACCCTYCCTTCAGATACTTACAGRCATTGATAGCATCCTCCCCAAAGTCAGTATACTAAGGCTCTCTAAGAGGTGGAAGAGCAGATTTGCCCTGATTTGAAGCTGGGCAGTGATTACGTGGAGTGGGTGGAAGTGGGCTGCTGGTTTAGCTCAAACCTCTGGGGAACATGATGTGCAGGAACCCATTTTGAATTGGATGGCAGCAGTGGGATAAGGGGACTTCAGCAGCAYGTCACAGTGTTTTGGTTCTAGTAGAGCCTCCAAAGGGAGTTGCAATGAAGCTATCCCTGAATTGCATCTCAAAGACGGCTCCTTCTCTGGTGTTTAGATCACAGCCCATTTAAGTGCTGACTTTCAAAATACTGTTGTATGTTGATAATGTGATGCCAGCTGTAGGATGCAGGGTTACTGTTTTCTTGTGTTGTATAACAAAAATAGGAGCTCAAGGGTATATTWGTATGATAATACATCAGCTTAATGTATTATCATTATCATGTATGTTAATATATTGCCTTTTTCCTGCAAAAATTATCATCYCCTCCCTCCCTGTCATGCACACAGCTGAGCAGCATAGAGAGAGAGGATATTGCCTGTGGAGGTTTGCATATTGTACTGCAAGTGTATTTTGACACTAGAAACAGAAGAAATGGGAAACTGGATATGTCTGGGGAGTAACTACTGATCTAAGTGTCAGGTTTGATMCTGGCAGACACTGTGGAACCAGTAGTTCAAATCTCAGGAGGGCTAGTAGAGCCCTTGACCTTCTTAGCAGCAGATGAACCGTTGTTATTTTTGAGGGATGTTTTGGAAAGAGGGATGGGCAAACCTTAAAAATGAAGGTGGTATCCATTCTGCATGGACACAGGCTGTCTCAGAGCACTAATGCATAGGAAAAGTTTCCCTGATATGCTTGACCATTTAAAGAGTGCTATCTGTGTGTTCTCCTTTGGCTTCACTTCTCTCCGGAAATGGCTGTGTTTCATTTCTGYGGTTGTACATGGCTAGCAATGTGGAAGTCTCTAGGCAAAAGCAAAGTAGTGTCAGCATTTGAAGCATATTTAAAAATCAAAGTTTCAGATTGCTGAGGCTATGTAAATAGTTTGTGGTGGAACTAATAAAATAATTTAAGTATTTTTGAGGTACTTGATTCATATCCTTGGTGCCATCATATAAAAGTGACTATTTTTCACTCTSCAGAGATCAGTCAGTTGGTTTTGAAATCAGCTATAGTCCTTTGAACACAAGGTTGGCCAGCAAGTCTGGTGTAGAGCCCCTACACCAGGTGAAGAGTTGTCATATGAGTAGAGGCTGCGGGAGTCAGGTTTGCCTAGCCTGGAGAAGAGAAGGCAGAACCAAGACCTAGCTGCGAACTTCCAGTATCTCAGGGGGATTCAGAGAAGGCTGAGCCAGACTTTCCTCTGAGGTGAAGAGTGGAAGGACAGGAGGCAGAAGGGCCAATTTGCAGCAATCTGCAGCTTCTCACTAGATGCCCTGGTAAAGCTTCCCACCATGAGGGAGCAGGGGCCCAGTGATGCCCTCCTTCCCTCCTTGGAAAGTTTCAGAACTTGACTGGATGTGACCATGAGCAACCTCATGTGAAGTTAGCTGAGCTGTGAGCAGGGCTTGGGTTGGGCGAGCTTTGTGGCTCCTCTCCATTCTGTTTTTCCTAGGTTCTTGCCTGGGAGAGGAATTTGTGCAAGGCACATCCCTAGGAAAGTAATCCCTGCCCCAGGTAGCTGTCGGCAGGGTAGACAGAGGGCAGGTGAGAAGGGAAATGAATGATTCAGTGATGGTCTTCTTAGAAAGCCAGGAGGAGAAACTGGCTCTCAATTCACGGGATTGTGCTGGCTTTTAGCACAGTTGTGCCACTTCCTGTGTATTGCCTGATGRGCTTGTTTGGGATTTGGCTAGATTTCAACGGTTAGGTGTGGGCTGAAGTGAAAATAAGGCTGAACCTGTATAAAAAGTGACAAGTCTCTGGAGAAGTCATCCTGCTATTTAATTCCCTGAAAGGAGGGTGGCAATTGCACTCAGTGGTTGCTGTGAAATTGCTAGTACAGATAACTAAAAGTGGGATAAATTTTGACTTGAAATTTGAGGTGACTGAAATGCAGATATCTACTCTTTTTCATCCAATTCCTCTTTGCAAGCAGTTCATTTAAGGATTCGAACTGAATCTTGGGTTTTGCAAATACTCATTCACATGTGTCCGTGGGGTACTGGATCAGGGGTGGATGTTGTTTTTGCTTATCAGATTCCGGATTCACTGTGAATTGGGAAYAAGTATAATAGTGGTATGTAAAGATGAAGTAAACTAGGATTTCTATATGCTTATTCAGTTGGCACTGAGAAAAAAAAAAGACACTTGAAGTAACAAATTACTTATCATAGGCTTTGCTATGGCAGATCATGGCTTGCTTTAAAGTGACATTTTTGTTCCTGTGCTTAGATAATTTAGACACTCCTCTCAAAAGAGATACCACACAGAGTGCAGTAGAGTTGAGGTGAATTGCAAAAAGGGATTATGTTTTGCATGTGGAAGCAATGAACGTGGGCTGTAGATAAACGATAGGTTTAGAGCAATCATTGTTGCTAGTGCTTGATTATATTTCTCAGGGAGAGGCTACCTTTGAAGAATTACTGTTCTCTGTGTTTGTACCATTTTATATAATGTTTGTGCTGACTTCTGTTCCTCCATTTGCTATTTGCCACTCTTTTTCACCCAAAAGTAGGATGCTGCAATCACCTAACTTCTAAGTATGCAGCAGTGGCAACAGGCTGCTACAATAGGTTTCGACAAAAGCGTCCTATAGTATTTGAAAATACCAATATTGTCTGCTTGATGGCTACATGTACATCTGTTCCAAAGCTCTAAAAATGAGGATTGCAGAGAGGCTGACGTGGCCTTTAGGATCAACCAGAGCTAGGTATAGCTGTGGCGAACCTTTAGGTTAGCAAGCAAATGTGTGTAGTTGTGCTTCCTTGCTGAAAGGTGTGTTGAGAYGCAGCTTGGGTTGTTTTCTTGCCCGGTGTAGTAGAGAAGAGGAGGGCCAGTCAGTGCTGCAGGTGTATTGGGTGAAACCAGAGCTTTCTTTTCCTATCCCAGGTAGGTGTCTAGCAGGAACATACTTCCACCTTATGAAAAGGGGAGGCAGGGAAAGAAAAAGTCTAATTAATTTGGAAGTAATAAGGTGGACTTCGCAGCAGCTCTGCCCTTGATGGCTTTTATTCTCACAAATCTGGTTTCCAGATAGTTACAGTCTGTGAACYTTTTCTTGTAATATCAAAATATTTGTAGCTATTTTCTTCTTTTCTTTTGAGGGTGAATAAATTATCTGTTGTCATTTGACACTGGTAGATGTGTTTCTTTGTTCAATAAAGAGCAAATTTTCTTTAGATTCATTTTCTTGAATTCTTGGGAAAATTGTATAGCAGCAAAATACTAGGAATTAATCTGAATAACCAGTGTGAGGTGAGAACTCTCCCTCTGCTCTGATTGGCCTGGATCGCTGAAAGCCCATGATCCGGCCRCCTCTCACTAGCTGCCCAGCTTCTTGTGGCAGATTGACATAAATCCCCCTATCCCTGGGGACCCATAATAGAGCACTCCCTGAAGTGCTCCGAATCCTGAAGGGAAATTAGGATCTCTCTCTCTTTTTTTTCTTTTTTTATAGGGTTTCTGAAGTGCTTATATTCATCCAAAAGACTGAGGGCTGTTAAATGTTTTTTGTTTTTTTCTTCCCCCGTCCAAGGTTTTTCTAATTGCCATGCTTCCTCCYTCTTCTCCCTTTTAAGTGGTTTTGGACAGTTGCAGAACTTTGATTTTGAATTTGTCTAATCTGTCGAGATAGCTAGGTAAGGAAAACTATTGTAACTGAAAATGACTCAATTTTTTTCCCCCCTTTCCTTCATTCTAATAGATATGTTTAGTCTACTTTAAAAGCTTTCTGGAGAACCTTTTATAAATGACTAATTTAAGCTTGTCAGGTTTTAATTATAATCTCTCTATACACAAGTTAAGATGCTTAACGCCAGTGAAAAGTTCTGAATACAATGCAAACCTGTGTCAAGTTGCAGAGCACTCTTACCCGTCTTAATTGCTTTCGGTTTGAACTCTAACCTTAACCCTCCCATCTGTCTTACGCAGTCCCTTCTCTCATCACAGCCACTTTCTTTCTGTAGAGTGCTGAGGATCTACCCTGATTCTGCAGGATTTTTAGTCTGGCAAAATCTGGCTCACTCTTTTTCTGCTACAGTATAATATGCTTTCCTGGAGTGCAGTTCGGGTGCCCTGGATAGAGAGAATATGCCCTGACACCCCCCCTGGTGAGATAGGACTGCTTATRTGGAATATGGGGGACCTCTCTATATGAGAAGCAACACTGGTCCCAAATGTCTTGAGAACTTCTACTTTCAGTTAAAATCACTCCCAAAGAGCATCTGTAGGGCATTTTTTTGTGTCTACAATTTTATGGATGTTGTCTTAGGTGTTTTACTCCTTTATAGGACTGATGTCTGCCTAATTTTCCAGCTATGACCCAGCTTAGTAGCAAAGAGTAGTTGCATCTTTTCCTTAGATAAAAATGAGTTTCATTCAAGCTTAGAAAATTAGCCTTGAAAATACTCAGTAAGTGCAGATTCCTTCTGGAGAGTGCATTTAAAACTTTGAATCCAAAATTGATTTGGAAGTACTTTAATCTAAAATAACCCTGATGTTAGCATTGTTGTCTGCAACTCCTGCTGGCCTCTCGTGTTCCGGTTCAGTGCATTGGCACACAGTTCCCTGATGCTGTGAAATTGAGACTCATCTGGAGATACAGACTTTTCTAAAAAGGATTGCAGGGCACTTACGACTCCTCATTTCGTTAGCGCGGTGAAAGAGTTCTTTTCAACAGTCAGGAATCTTACAATGAAGTGGGCAAAAACTAAGCAAATCAAGCAGTAGAGAATCTCCTGTTGAAATGCCRTGAAGGAAAGGCTGCTCGGTATGTTTGGGGGGGGCATAAGTTTAGAATTTTTAGAGATGAAGGTTAGTGTTTTAGAATGTCTTTCTTTTTAGTTTGAGGTCTCAGGCAAAGCATAAATATATACGTAGTCAGTTGGCACTTCAGTACTCTCCACATGCTTTTCRTTCTCAACACTCAGCTAGGTCATACGATCTTTTTTATTGTTTTTAACCAAGTGAAACCATCAGCATCTTCATGTACATTAGTGAGAATTAAATGGAGCATAAATAACTGAAYTGAGGAGCAGACTTCCACCTTAAGAGGATCAGTTGCTGCACAAAGCAATGGTAATGATCCAGAGGAGCAGGATGCACTGAGGAAGAGAGTAGAGCGTGAGTTCCCTCCAAAGTGCAGGTGACAAGTCATAAATTCTTGTAGTGGAGGTGGTCTGAAATTCAAGGAATAGGATTAGAGAGCTACTATAGGCTAATGAAAATGGCTCCTTTAGGATCAGCTTGAGTTAAATTCAGTGGTCAGCTGTAAGAACAGGAATGTCTTCTGCAATTCAAACTTCTCATCCATGTTCTGAATGCTGTGATGCTCCTGAACAGTTAATAGAGTATGCTATGTTACAGTGTATTTCATTCTTMGATGCTTTAATGCAAACCAAATGTCATACTAACTTGCCCCAAACACTTAGTGCTCACTTTGTTCTGGCACAGCTGGCAAATTGCAATAGAGTTTTCAAAGCCTTCCTGGAGCATTTTGCAAAGAGACATAAGRAAAAAAATGTCTTACAATTTTACCCTCTTACTTGGGTCGTTTTTCTTGTCCAGAGTAATAGCGCTCAAATCCTATCTCTATACATCACCTCAGAGGAACTCATTATTGAAGGAGTGTACAACAGCTAATGCCAAGAGACCACTCTTAATTCTTATCAGCATAATTTCTTGTAAAGAAGGGTAGCATTAATGGCCAGYTGTGGATTGCAAGCCCTGACTTAATCTGTTTTGAATGAACAAAAATAGTTTGAGATGTATGGTTACTAGCCGRCTTCAGCTGGAACAAATATTTAATGAAGAGTGTTGTACTGGGGGGCTGCATACCTTTTCCTGCGAAYGAAGGGGGAGCTGGCCAGGAGCACAGCTTTCTCCATCCTGATCATAGGAGTGAAATGAGGTAAAGCAAGATGTGCCTGTGGAAGGAAGCTCTGGCTAAGTAAGGCTCAAGCTAGACTGCAGCAGATAGAAGAATGGGAGCCAAAGAAGTGTTTAGCCCCAGCTTTCTCTCCCTTTTCCATCTTTGTTACATTTGAAGAACAACAACTGTATTTGATATAATTTGCAAGAAAGTTCTCCCTGACAAAATTCACTCTGCTTTTTTTTAGCCTTGAAATATTAAACTGCCTTTGCCAGGGTAGGAGTGAGGAGGGTGTTGCCCTGTCTTGGGTCAGTGGTGGGATGTGAAGCATCATTGCAGTTTTTGATGGGTGGTACTTGTTGAAATGACTAGGGTCTTCATTAAACTGCACGCATGACCAGAATATCTGCCGTGGTCCTTCTGTCTCTGATCGCTGGCATTGCAGACATCTTGACCTTTGTCTAGTTGGTCTCGGACAAGAGCCATAACTGAGCAAAGTGTTCTGGTTTGCCCTTGCTGGCTGCTCTTGGCTGCCTCATGCTGACTTGCTGTTCCTCAGAACCTCTCCTCTGTCTCCCAACTGACTGCACTTAGGCAGAGGAGTTTGATGAGGGAAAGGCAAGATCTTTAGGAGCTGGTATTGGGACTTTCTGAGGTAATTGCAGGCCCCTGAAGTTTGACTAGACATTGCTGTGCTTGACTGCAGGTGTAATCTGGTGAAATCCAGTGCAATTGCACTATGTCTGGACCGCTTGTGGGAATCTCTTCTGCGACTTCCTATTGTGCAGCTGAAGTTGCAGACTGTGTTRTTGGGTTCTGTGGTAGTGTGTTCCTTTTTAAATGACTGATGGACTGGAAGCAATCTGGTCAAGATTTTCAAAGCCAAGCAAGGGATCTAGTCGTATGGCTTGACTTTTTTTCACTGGGTACTGTATGGCTACATTCACCAAAGCAACTCTGCAAATTTTATGCTGCGTTTTATGATTATGACTTTCCAACCTTGCCAGTCTTTCAGGAGGTCATACAGTGTCATTCAAAACTTCAGCGCTTGCAGGAGGTTAGAGCTTTGTTTGTATCCAAGATGATACAAATTCTACTTTTTAGATCAGTAATTATTTATTGGTTGCTTGCACAGTGATCACGAATGCAAAACTGAGATTCAGAGTCTTCCGGCTGACCACACCTGGAGGCTTAACAAGCCTGACACTGTGCCCACCTCAGTCCCTCTCAGACAACAGGAAAAACCACTTTGAAATATGGGGGGGGGGGAGGTCTACTCTCTTAACCTTGTTTTCCCTCCACTACCTTCATGAGACAAAATTCCAGTCTGCTTTATTTTTTAAGTCAGCAAACTGATTATATATTGTAAAAGATCAGTGTTTTCATGGGTGAGTAGTAATTACTGAGTAATGGCTTAAAACATTTCCTGAAGGAACATAAAGCTGTTTTTAAAAGTCAAGAGTACATTAAAAGGATTACCATGTAGATTTGATTTTTAGATAACACTAAAATGGATCCCAAATGGACTTATGAAAAGGGATGCTATCTCTTTAATGGAAAGTGCATGGTCTGACAGCTCAGCATGCAAATGGTCCTGCAAAGAAGTATATTGCATTTTTGCCTTTCAACAAAGAGAGAAGGAAATAGCTCTCCTTCCTGCCCTGCCCCTTTCAACTTTTAATAGGGGATGAGTTGGTCTGGTTTTGCCARGACAGGGAGAAGAGCCCAGGTTTTCAGGATAACTGCATCCTTCTGAATCATTTGGGAGGTGTATTTCTTGACTTCTAGAAGGTCAGCAGCAATTGTATCTGTTTCATGGATTGCATAAAGTGGAGTGACTCTCTCTGCCTCCTTTGTAGGTGAATCCTTACTCATCTCTTGATAATGAAGAAAATATGCAAATAAATCTGTAGTTACTATATATTTCTAGAGGTAAAGTGCAATTGTACTAATCTTGTGAAGGGTATGGGCATCAGTGTTTGGCTTTGCAGAAAGATGTAGGGGAGGGGCTGTTACTTTCCTACTTGAATAACTTGCAGTCACTAGACCTACCTGCTATTTCATAGTTGCCAGCAAAACTTTCTCGTGATTGATGGTGTAAAATATACTTTTGGCCTGAGTACGATTTCTTCAAGAAACATTTAAAAGAGTGTGTTCATATTTCATTAAATACAGGGCACCAGAATTCCAAATTCTTCTGTGGTATTGCACAAATTATTATAGGCTCCAAAAGTCTTGAGAAATTTCTATAAGCCTGTGAAAGATTTGGATTGGATAGTCATCATTGTCTGCATTAAGGCTTGTGACAGATTGCTTCATCAGTGTACACAGAGCAGAACATCAAATGGCCATTTGGCAGTGGGCACTGAAATTCTATTAAGGTTGCCAAAAGCTTAGCTTGACATTGTATATGTCTGCTAAAAGGCTGTAGAAAAGATGGTGGTGATCGTGCAATGATATAGTTCTTTTCTCCTTAAAATATTCACATATATAGTGTACCAAATCTGTCAGGGTGATGTTAATGTTTCACTGCTAAACCTGAGCTCTGCTACACCGCAAATCTTTGCATATCTCTTGAAACTTCACTAGTAATATGGTAAGCAACACATTTTAACCAGAAAACGAGAACTGTGGAGTATTACACAYGCACATGGAAATAATTGACTTGAATTTTAACTTCTCAAACATTCTTTGGGATTTTAACTTGATACAGAGTTTTTCCATTTCATTTTCTTTCCCTTTGGGAAGAAGGTGAGGGAAAGGACAATAAACAGCCCCCAAATTTAACATTGATGCTCAGGTTGTTCCTAAATCCACTGGAAAGTGAGGGATGAGTCCTTAACTTCGCAATCATTTGACCTGGAGACTCTTCTTACATTGGCTTGCTTTGGCAGCCAAACCCCTTGAATAGCTAAACTTTGGAGCTTAGTATCATTTTAATGGTAACCTGCAAATCTGTGGACTATCAAGGAATATAGGAAAAATTCTAGAGTAATAATCCCTAATAATCATTTTCTCATCTGTGTTATTCTCATACTGCTGTAAAGCTGGTTTGAGAGTAGTCTTTCCATTGCCAGACCCTGTATATATTCCTTGGTCTTATTCTACTACAGAAAGTGAATGAGGGAAATGGCTACCTGAAATCATGACCTTTGCCAGACTGTAGGATGTTAAATTATGACTAATCAAGAAAATCCGATCAGAATGTTCTGAGACTAGGTTGAAAGTATAAGAAATCTGCATGTTTTTAACTGTTCCCAGGGATCAAAACAGTAAAAATGGATTTTACTGAAACATGGCATGTGCTAAGAATAAGCTTTGGACATATGCCAATTATGAAAAATTAAAGCTCAAACAAGCATATTTTATGAGCACAGGGAAAATGTTGCTTACAGGAATGATTTATAGAAACTGTTTTGCAGCAGCAATTATTACGGTTTGCATTCAGTCCTGCTCATGCGCTCCTTTACTGCTACGGGTTGGCCTTTGGAAAGCATTACTCAGTAACAGAGGGAGTCCTCAGTCTCCAAACTTTGGAGGAAAAGGAAAATCGAGATTCTGACCCCGGACCTTATCTCCTGAATCAGGACTCACCTTAATACAGATCAGCATGATGGGAAGGATAGTTTTGGATGCATCTTTTCCTGAGCAAGTGGCTTAAAAATAAGGTATCTGCATATGAAGTTAGAGGGGCTCAGAAAGCTTTGGATCACTTTGGCAGCCGCAAGTGCCATAGGAAGCTAGACCCTACAGTAAATTTCACTGAGGTTTATTCAGAACCTCTAAGGCCAAAAAAAATTGCCATTGCTATTGGAAAAACTATAACATAGTTAGAACGGAAATTCTGATCAAAATGTTGTTTCTCTTATTAACTGCCACCTCCAACTACTTTTTCACCATGCTTCGTGAATTTATTCCATAATGATTCAGAAGAAAGAATGTCACAAATGAATTGCTAAAGCCACTGTAAAAATCACGTGTTGTATATTGTAGTATGAAACTGGAAATGAAGAAAGACTGTGGTTACTCATTGAATAATTTTGATGAATGGTCTAAAGCTTGTTCATAAGCATTTCCTTGCGAGTACTCAGTGTTCCAAATGTAACGTTTTAATTGGATATACAGATGACATGATGAGTTTCACCTTGCTGACTGTAAATCTTCAAACTAAGTTCTTGGTGAAGATGTTCAAGACTGCATACTTTCAATTCAGCGGAAGTGCACAGTTTAACTTGTTCTCAGGGTGTAATATTCATAGGTGAGTAATACAATACCGGGAACACAAAGTGAGTCTCTATTCAAAGGGAATGAAAATTCACTGCATCTTTTTGGCAGTGACTGTCTGCATTTACTTAAGTGGGTGATGCAGGGCTCTAATGCTTTTAAATGATATCAGATCCTCTGAAAAAAGACGCAAGACTGCTGCTTATTTATGGTGATGAGACAGGAGTTAATAAGATTACGCCTGTTCTTCACTTACTTTTTCATCTTTTGCAGCCAAATGTTAGAGTGGTTTTTTTTTTTGTTAGTAGGCAAAAGGAGGTCAGTTCATTTAAAGACTGTTGATGCTAGAAATAAACATTTTTTCCCTCAAGTGGAACTCTGAAACCTAGACTCTATTGCCTAACTGCCAAAAAGTCCAATCTTTAAACCAAAATTGCTTTTAGCACTGGAATGCTGGATTCCTACAGTAATCGCTTACATAAATTGCAATAAATCTGAAGAAAAAGCCCACTCAAAAGTGCAACATAAACCTGTAAGAATTGTGGCCTTCAGAGGATGAGTTGTTTAGAAACGTGGTAACAGAGTCCGAAAGCCACTACTCAGGCAAGAGTTTGTATTGGAGAATAAAAACCTAATTCCAGTGCTGCTGTGTGCAGGGTGCTGTACAAGTGGTTAGGAAGTGTTATTCATGTCAAGAACCTTGGTGGTGTGGGTTTTTTTTTTCCAAAGTTACTGCTTTTGTCGTTGAGCAAGCTTTTWTGCTAAGAGCAGCCAATCTTAGAAAAAGTTTTTAAAAAAATGCAGAGGGAAAGAGTTAAAGCCATCTGCCTGAAAGCATTGTGTAAAACATACACACAGTGTTGGGGAAATAAGCCAATTATGTGTGCTTCACAGGAGGTGGGGGACTGACCTTTGTGTATAATTAGTTCTTTTATTTAAAGCAAAGATTTTGAATAGAATAACTAATTAGCTGTCATAAATGGCAAATTGAAGATTTTGGCCAGATTCCTTGGGGAACGTGGGAGGACGTCCCTCCTCCCAGCCCGTACTGTGCGCTCTCGCGCTCCTCATTAGGCTTGTTTTTAGTCCTCTGCAGCGGTAATGAGGAGTGCAGCGGCGGCGCTGAGCTGAGCCCCCTCTAACAAGGCACGAAACGCAGGTGGGACGTCCAGCACCGCCTTCAGCACCGCCGCGGTGGGCGCAGGGCAGGCTCGCGTGGGAGGGGGAGCCCAGCCGCGCAGCCGGGGGGCTGAAAAGCCSTGGTGATATCACCTGTTTTATGCTCTGGACTTGACTGTATAAAATACAGGCAAGCTGCAAAGCCTTGAGGCATATATCATTAGCCAGCAGTCCCACATTACTCTTTCAGACCAATTAACCTTTAGAGTTGCATTAAAGAAATTAGGTGGTGAACTTCATGCTTTCAGAGGGGACCAGCAGCTCTCTTGCAGACCAGAGCACTGTGGAGACGTACGCCATAGGACCATTGCAGATAACTGTTACTTAAAAGGTCTACCATTTATAAAAAGTTCCTAGGCTCTCTTGGAAATGAGGCTTTATGAGCAGTGCCCTTAGCTGATTGCCATGTGAATGGAAATATCACTAAAATGGCTTAGAAAAACTTAGGGGTGTACTTAGTGGACACTTGCATTATAAAGCCAGGTGAATAATTTTACAGAAAGACCCCGACTGAGAAGATATGGGCTGATTGAAGCTAGTTTGTCCGGCTGTGAATGGAGGTAAAGTTTAGATTACYCACTACAATAACAGCCTCTTTAGACACAGTCATAAATTTCAATATGACCAGAGGTGGTGTCTATAATTTTTTAATGTGCATTGGAGCTCGGAGCACTCAAAACAGGTTTTGTTTTGTATTTACCAGCAGCAAGTCTATTAAGTTGTAAAGGGCGAAGAAGAGTGTATGTAGCCAAAAATAGAAAGGCTTCAGCTACTGTTTCCAAGAAAAGATAGCGACGGAGGGCTAGCGACAGGAGAGGAGAAAGGAACTTGATGTTTCTTTCAGAATTTAGTAGTTGCCCAGAGTTCCCTGTGGGAACGYGTGCTGGAGCAGTTGAGTATCCGGTCGCTGGTTTTCCTAGCTCTGCAAAGGCCCTTTTCTTTTTCTCATCCTAGCTCACGGCGTGCGCGTGGAGCCGGTCTGAGGTGGCCTTTTGTTTCTCGACAGCCCCTAGTTAGGCGCCACATGCCCCCGATCACGTCGAGCTCCGACTCTCAGCCTGTTTGCCAAGCGCCGGGGAAGACGTCTAAACAGAGAAAGGAAGCAGCGTTGCCGTCTCGCCGTGGGGAAGTCTGCAGAAAGAGCAGCAGCCCTCCACGTAGCTCCTGCCTGCGAAGCCCTGACTGTTCGGGGCTTGTCAGCAGGGAGGGAGGAGGCGGGTAGAGGGGCTTGGCATCGCCTGGTCCTCTCTCTGCAAGCCTGCAGAAGGGGTTAAGCTTTGGAGATGCTGCTTTCCTGTTGCTTAGGAATGACATGGCAAGCGTGCAAGGAACCCGTGCTGATCCGCTTTGGCGGTTTGTGAAATTTTGTGGCTCGCCTTGCCTGCTGTGTCAGCTCACCAGCTAATTGCAGCTGCAACTTTTCTGCAGCTGTGGGAGCGCGCCGTTCACGTCGCTTGCTTGGGATGGCAGAGGGAAGCCTCACAGACCAAAATGCGGTTTCAAAACACTGAACCTGACCAGCAGAGGCTGACCTTGCTCGTTATTCTCTGAGTGGGAATAGCAGCTTTGAACATCGTATGATCTCTGAAATGGTACCTTTTTCATTAGAAAGCCCCCTGCTGAACACTGACCAAATACATAGCTTTTTTCCTTGCTTAAGGTACTGTTTWAAAAAATATATATCTGTTCCTTTGCTAGTTATTAGAAGAAAATCAAAGTGTTCCATTGCTCTTACTCGCAAAAGCCTCTCCGAAGACGGTGATGCGCTTGCAGTAGCCAGGAGCCRAAGCCGGCAGCAGGCAGGGCTGGGAGGGCCGCGAGCGGGGCGAGAACTGCCGCAGCCGCCAGCCCCGGAGTGGTCGGGCACCGGCTCGCTCGCCGTGTCGGACAGAAACCCTCGCAGGCTGCCCGCCTGCCTGCGCTGGTCCAAGCGGCTTCGCTTAGCGGGTTTTTCTTAATCGCAGGGATGATCTCAAACYGCACTCGCGAAGCCTAAAGGCTTCCACTTGCCTGGGGTCGGTCGGACTTTGGATTTGGTGTGGTCAAACCTTACGATGATGTGTTTAATCCTGACACGGATATACTCAGTACTTTTGCATATATATTTTTCAGTAGAGAATCAGCAATGCTTAAAACCTCCAGGATTTTGTGTGTATTTACAGGTGAGGAATCAAAAGCTAGAAGAGAACTGGGAAAGAACTGGGAATTCAAGTTCTGTAGAAAACAAACTCTTCAAGATAGATTGAAAAAGTGAACATTGTGCCATAAATTTCTGATGAGAAGCACTTCTCAGACTAAGGATAATTGCTTGACCATTTTTTTAAATTTAAGAGTGTGTGTGTATGTATGTGTGTGTGTGTATATATATATATATATATGTATATACACACATATATGCTATATATTTGTGTATATATATGTACTTTATATACACACATATATATACACACACATATTTAAATAGTGACATATTTAAATATATGAATGCCTAACCAGTGAATCTAGCCAAATTTGCAAGATGAACATTGCAAAAAAACTGCACCACGACACCATTCATAACAAATCCTTCTCTAAGGGTAGATAGCTTGTATTTAGGGACCCTATTTTGGGGAGGAGAAAGGGCCTGACACCTTGGTATCTAGGGCTCCTATATTAAAAAATAATTATCCCATTGAATTCTTAGTTTTCCTAGGTGCAAACTATTTTCTTTCACCAGTGCTACTCATCTTACACTGTCCTTATGTGCAAATATATATACGCACAGTTCCCTGTCTTAGAATATGGCAGTCTCTTTCCATGAAGTGTTAATTTCCTGGTGTGGAATTTGATAGAACATGTCGTGAAGATCTTAAGCTACCTGAAAAAAAATGACTCATGAAGTGAAGCTTCTCTTTGCTCTCAAAATGTACCCTGTAAAAAGCAGTACGTACTCAGAAGGACTGGGCCACTTTCCTCATTCTTGTAAGAAACTCACACAAGGATTGCACAGCTTCTGGAGTTTGACCTTGAACATCTGCAGCATATTATGCTTCTCAAACGTCCCTGTCTTTTCTCTCTTCCCAAATGCGTGGCTGTTTATTTGTGGACGTCTGTGCATAATTTCTCGGAAGCTCCCAGGAACCCTGGCAGAACCGGCATGAGTGGCCTTACATGTTGCATATGTGGCAGTTGAACACAGATTTAAGTTTTCACTTAATTATTGCATATTTGTCATGCGTGTCAAAAGTTTGCTAGTATCGACTTTGCAAGTGGGTTTAGAGTGTGCCACAGCAAAGAGCAGAGGGCTCTTCAAGCCTTAAGAGTTTTTGAATGTTACTTGACCYGTCTCCGTGCTGCCGAGACCACTTTGATAACAAAGGGATCAATACCTCGCTGTTTGTGTGGAAGCGTCTTAAGTGCTATTGTCGTCCGCTTGCAGCTCTGACCAAGCAATTAYTACTGTGAGAGTGGTGGGTTTTACATGTGCTGAGCATTAGCCACCCGCGGGTCACCCTCGCTTTTAAGGAAAGCAGCAAATGTCACTTATTACAGTGGCACTAACTAGTTCCACTCTGGGTAAAGGGCTGTTAATAATTCCATTATAGAGCTGCTACTTTCTGGGACATCTGGCTTGCTAYAGAAATGGTGGCTTAACTTTGTGTAAGAGCATACATCCAGTGACACCTGCTACTGTAGGCAAAGTGCCCCCTCATCTTCTCTGCGTTGGTTAAGCCCACTGCATGCTCGTTAAAGGCCCGTTGCTGTCGTTTTTAGTGACTGGCACCAGTGAAAATAATAATCGGTAACAAAATAAAATCAAGGCTACAGAGAAAATGGGATTCCGGCCTCTCAGCCAGTTCATTTCTTCCTTCATCATCTCTTCTCCCCTTTCTTCCTCACAATACAATCCTTGTTTATTTTTCCACCTTGTCCATAAGTTCCGCAAAATCCTTCCCTTCCTCCCTTTTAAACTGAGAAGGGAGACAGGTTTCACGCTCACTAACCTGTGTTGGGCACAGGAGGCACTAGCTGTTTAAGAGGAGAGGAAAAAGCCGGAGCCAGCAGTGTGAAGACTGCCAAAGTGAAGAAGGCAGCCACAGCARGGTGTCCCACTAGCCTAGTGACTTGAATGTCCTGCCACCACCTCTTACCCCCTTAGTTCATGCTTGCTTTGCAGTCCCAGCTGGGATTTCCAGAGAGAAAAAAAGTCCTGACTTTTTAATACCTTTTCCAGTGGTACAAAAAGGAGGTAGAAAGCTTTGCTGGCTGTTAAGGAGTGTGGCTTCACAAATGGTAGAGAGACACTGGCTGTGTTATTTTCAGCAGTTCTTGAGGGCTTTTGAATAACATTTAATTTAGAGCAGCCCAGGGACTGCTCTAACTTTCACTGAGACCTCTGTGATCAGTGCCATTTACAAAGGAGGAAGAAAGGTGGCATACTTCATCTTTAGTACCCTCCTCTTCTTCTTCCCACAAAGCTTGATCCAGCAAAGTTGGACGGGGGCGCRGGGAGGGTACATGCAGTGGTTGCCCTTCTGATCTTCGTAATTGCCTGTAGCAGGTCATGAACAACACAAGGGTAGTGTTAATGAGGGAAAAGGCGAATGTTGAAATTGCAACCAGTTTATTCTGCTCCAGGATGTTAATTAAAAAAAGGTCTGATGTTTTGTGTMGGTTCTACTCCTAGGAAGTGAATGTCTCGTTCCTGCAAGTGAATGCTTACCCTGTGACGGCAAACAAAACTTAAGTTCCTTTGACCAGCAACTTCTTGCAACGTGAATGCCTCATAACGGAACCAGCAGCAATATTTGCTTGCAGATCACTGAATCCTACCCAGAAATGCAGGAAACCTATTTAAACTGTTTGAATATTTTCCTGACTTAATGGCTTGTTTGTGTTACAGGTGTGCCGATGTTATCTGTACAACCCAAAGGGAAACAGAAGGGCTGTGCTGGCTGCAACCGGAAGATCAAGGACCGGTACCTTCTGAAGGCGCTCGATAAGTATTGGCATGAAGACTGTCTAAAGTGCGCCTGCTGTGACTGTCGTCTTGGAGAGGTTGGATCAACTCTCTACACAAAAGCGAATCTCATTCTTTGCCGCAGAGATTACCTGAGGTAAACAGAGGAACGTAGTGCAGGCTCTTCCTGTAAGCCTCTCAGTTTGCTGCCAGATGTTTATCTTTCTAAACTTCTGCTATGAAAATGTGTAGTTGTGCATGGTTACCCTTGCCTAAAAGTGACTGGAGTTTCTTCCTCTTTYTAAGCTTGGCTTTTTGTTTGCAGTTAAAGTATTTTGTAGTCAGTGAAGTGGCATGCTATATTAGGTCAAGATAGGAGGAGAAGGCCATGACTTAACTTTTTATTATTATGAAATAAGAAAAGCAAAAAAAGTTTACTGAGAAAAAGTAGGATAACATTATGAACTCTTCTTGCATATCTCTAATATTATGCTCTTGCACAATGACTTTACCTTTTCCTTTTCTTTTTCAATTATAGCTTTTAGACAGACTTCCAATGCTTGCATTCAGTAAGTTTCAGAGTGTAAGTAAACAGAGCAAAACAGTCCAAAATTACAGATTAACTTCAATTTTTTTTTTCTTCATGAGGAACTTCAGAGAGCCCATAAATAACTCTTGAGCTAGAACTATCCTGTCAGTGTGTGTCTGTAATAAAGAGTAACTCATGGGATTTTTTTGGCTGGTGTTCTGGGGGGGTTGTACAAAAGTATCCTAGATAAGCACAAATAAATTGTAATAAGCAGCAGCCCTAATACATTCTTATGAGAGTCACACTGCAAAACACTCACAGTTTTCTTTCATTTTTCCTTTGGAAGAATGTACTTGATTTCCAGCTAATGTATGTTTGCTTTTGCTTTTTTTTTTTCATAAAGCACTGATAACATTTGCTTTTCAGCCTCAACCAGCAAACACATCTAAAGCAAAACRAAAACTATACATTGTTTTAAGACAGGGAGGTAAAAAGCCAGCTAACCTTGCAGTATTAAAAGCCAGCTATGTTAGTGTCAGTGCTCAGATGCTTCATATGTTTCAGTATAAAACATATTCCTGAGAAGTCACAGAAAGTTTTTTTGTTGTTGTTGTTTTATTTATTTTTTTCTAGTAAAACCTCAACAAGATTCTCTCTCATGAAAGGAGAGAATGACCTTGAACCAATAATGTGAAATAAGTCTGTTAGCTGCTTTGTTGGAGCTGCCCCCTTGCCTTTTGGCATCAGCGTACCAGAGCGTCCTGTGCCTGGGGGGGGTTGCTCCTGGTTGAGCTGAAGCTCCTRAGGGCGCATGTGAAATGCCTCAGCTCAAATGCCACCATGCAGGCAGCAGTCATGGGCCTACCCAGGGGGGCTGGGTGCATCTCCAAATTGTAGATGTGGAGAGACCAAAGTAAGGCTGGAACGTGTCTGGAGAGGGAAGCACAGAGTAAGCAGCCACTGGAAGGGTGGAAAGGATGTGATGAGGAAAGAATTAACTATCTTTGCTATTATGCAGTATGTTTTGTACCTTACTTTAAGTCTGAGTATTTACTAGTTCTGTGAGTCACTTGCTCTGGAGGTGTCCTTGGCCCTCTCTGTGCTAAGCTAGAGAGGCCGAGCTCCAGAAGGCTCCATAACATGCACAGATCTCTAACCCCCAGCTGTCATTTTGCTTCTTCACTGACCCTCCCTCAGTTCAGCTGTGCTCTTCCTGTATTGCAGACATAATTCTGACTTAGCAGTGAAGAATATAGCTGTTCTGAAGCATGTAACTTGTTCAAGGATCACATTAATTCTTTTTAACATAGTACCACAGTGGGGATTTATTAGCTGCTAATCACAAGGAACCTCAGTAGCTTTCAGGAGAGCTTCTTCCAGGATTAGTCTTCCTTCCRGAAACTGTACGCCACATTAGTTTTGAGAGTGTTTCTTTGCACTTGGTTGTATTAAAACACATTGCTTGTTTACACCCAGCTTGCCAAGTGATTCAGCTCTCCCCATCAGTCATTCTCCTCTTTGTTATTTACCACTTTTCCAGATGTTGTCATTTGTGCACTTGATAAACAGTGCTATTTTTTAATCTGACCTGAAAGAAAGATACTCAGTGTTGCAGAACCCTGCTAGAAATATGTCTGCTGGGCAGTGATTCCCATTTACATTTGCTTTTTGAGACCTATGGGCTACCTAGTATTTCCTCCATTTAATTAGCACTGTATTGATTTTAGTTTGTTCTAGTTTAATAACAAAAATAATGTATGGCATTGAATCTGGCACCTTAGAATAGCCAAAGGAGAGCRTGGCAATGCTGTAAATGCTTACAATAAGAGCCTGCTTATCACCATAGTTGTGGAACATCATCTTCCTTCGTTGGTTTATCCTGACGGTGCTGCTCTGAGGTGGAAAAGCTTAATCTGTGGTCTTCTGATTGGGCTCTAGCTCGCTAGTCTGGCTGGGGCACGCAGGCAGGCTGTGCTGAAGGTAGGAGGGCAGCCAGGAGGTGCAGATCCAGCCTTTGGATCAACCAAGCCGTGSTGTGAAACATGTAAGACAGCAGCTGGGGCTGGTGTTTTACCGTGTCTGTGCGGCTTCTGTCTTAGCAATAGCGAAGTGTGCTCTCCGAGGCAAACTTTTTCCGTGCGTGAAATGGGTCTTCCAGCTCCTCTGCCTCCATTTGTCAGGCTAGAATAGTCCCTGGTCATCCAAGGGGGGAGTCTGCTGGTATTTGTGCAGCACTGTCAAATTGTGAAGCAGAGACCTGTGTGGCCTTGTAAAGCTGGGTCAGACAATCTCTGCACTAAATAAAATTCAAATACTGTGCACAAAAATGGGAATAGTCTGTATGTATCACTAGAGACGTGCTGCGCAAGTCGACTGGCTGCAGAATCTCCTCTAGATCCCTGCAAGTCTTAACCATGTCAGACGGCGGCTGTGGATAGATTCGTTATGTTGCTAGCTAATTTTTGTGGGGKTTTTTTTAGTACTTCCTGCTTTAAATATTTCCTCCTTTCTTAATTTAGTCTGTTATAGCTGTGTTGACCACTGGAAATACTTCATATCTGTTTTTGCTGGGAAGTGCAACATAATCCCAGAGAATGGGGCAGGAAGCAATAACGCTGATTTTGTAACACAGTTATTGAGACGTTCGGCTGTTTAGCCAGGTTTATAGCTGTGATGTTTTGTGTTCTTGCTGATAAGTAAATTTACATTTACATGCTTTTGAGGGTTCTGCTACACTCTTGCATTCTATTTTCTTGCTGTGAGGTAACTCTTTTAGTGTTGTAGACTAGGAATTGGAAAAGTGCTATGGAGTCCATTATTTTACGAAGCTATAAAGCTTTTTTTTTTACCTTAAAACATCCTCTGTTACCTTCTACACAGATCATTTCTTTCTCTCTTGATTTTAACTGTTAGTTTTGTGAATAGAAGCAACTAAAGTTGCTGTCACCGTCTTCCCTGTTATCAGTTCACTGCTGGTATTTTGTGTTTTTCTTCTTGGACAATCATCCACTGCGCCGCGGCCCTCGGCAAAGGCGAGCCGGGGCAGGCCGCGGCGCCGGGGAGGCGCTGGGCGCGCTGCGGCCCGCGCTCAGCCGCTGTGGGCTCTTCGGAGGAGTTCTTCGAGCGTGTGTCAGGAACTGCTAGCAGACCATAGCCGAATCATTTGTTTCAAAAGATAAACTGTCGTCATTGCTTGTGAAGGAACATTTGTTAACCTTCACGTTTCATAAAACACTTTCTTGCTCATTTTTTAATCATGAAAGATGAAATTGGATCCTGAGTTGTTATCCTTGCAGTATCACCTCAGTCTCCAGCGGTGTCTAGATGCATCTTTCGATACATTTTGTCTGAGCAAATAGATTTACCATTTGTTTCATAATCAGAGCTCCAACATTTCTACCAGTAATTATTTTTGATAAGCAAATGCTATTGAGGAACATGCTTCTAGGATAGAGGACCCTCAGGRTGCTGCTCTGAAAGTTCCTCAGATGCTACAAACAGCAGCTACGAGTTTGTTCTGGGCTGCAGTTAAGCACTCGCCGAGCTCGCTGGGATTGTTTGGGTGCTGCATCAGGGCTTCCCGGGAGGAACTGACAGCT
This sequence comes from Rhea americana, assembly GCF_003343005.1. NCBI lineage: Eukaryota > Metazoa > Chordata > Aves > Rheiformes > Rheidae > Rhea > Rhea americana. The sequence goes on along the minus strand of NW_028186634.1, from coordinate 3,335,121 downwards.
TGAAATGCGGGGAGATGTGCTGATGAAGAGCACTGACGACTTTTTTCCTTTTTACTCCAGTTCTGGTGGCGTGGTACCGTCGCACAAGCAAAGGCAGGTCAGACTCACTTTGACAGAAACAGAACTGTCATTTCTGCATATATGATGTGCTGCTAGAGCTCATGAGTTTTTTTGTTTTTTTTTTTTTTTTTTTGATACTTAAAATGATTGGGACCTTAATTAGACTCCAAATAAACCTCAAAATCTGCCTGAAAGAAAAGATGTCAGATCAGTTGGAGTGAAAGACTTTCTGGAAAGCCCTTGTTCTCAGTGGACTTGATAGAAATTCATTTCACGAAATTTCCACATATTTTTGATCAGCACTGCAACCTGAGTATGCAGGCAGTGCCTCCAGCTGATGGGCAAGAGCTCTGCAACCCTATATGCCTGTCCAAGGGTCACGGAGAGATCCCAGCAGGACTGATGCCCCCAGAGCACTCTTTGTATCGTGGAAGCTTTAACTCCATCCACACTGAACTCCACGGTGGGCAGTTCCTCGTCCAARTAAGTTGAATCACAGTTACTGTGGTTTCTAGTTTGGGGATATTGGCTTTTGTTCCGCTCCAGGCGTYACTAGCAGTTTCAGTTAGTGAAACTAGTTTTTAGTGAATTGCTTTGGGATCCCTTTAGATGAAGTGTCCCTTATCCAGCAAATGTGCAGCATTTCTTATCGTTATGGAGTATGAAAAGTGGTCCTGTCAAGGCATGGAAGGATTTTCTCTGATGCAGAAGAATGCAGGCAAACACCTTGCTTTTAGTGGGCTTCTGCGTGTCAGTAACGAAGGCACTAAACCAGACGGACACTGAGTTGTGCATTTAAGCGCAAGTCTTCAGAAATTGAAGAGCGTATACCAAAACTAGCAAAATTTAAGCTAAACTATCAGARACATCAATAATGCTCCTGAATGTAGCTTCAGACTGCAGATGCTGAAACGCATTTGAAGCAGGGAAGAGTGTATTTTGTTTTTTCTGCAGTAAGAATGTAGTGTGCATACATGCGCCAACAGTGTGCAGTGTCAGATGGTGATCTGCTTTTCAAGGGACACATTCAGTGTGTTTATGCCCAAAAGTGCTCTTTCCTTGTGAGGAGAGGAGGTATAAATGCAGTGTGGCTGAAAARTGGTGTCTGCTCAGAACCTAAAAATGTCCTTAAATTGAAGTACACTTCTTGCATCGCAAYAGAGAATCTTACGTGCTACATAGGATACTCCTACACTTGGTATCTATATAGATTAAGGAGGATTAATTAGGCTCGAAATGCWTTGTGTCTTGGCAGCATTGTTGTCCTTTGTGCTGTTAAAGCACAGATCTTTTTCTCTGTAGTAGCTGGTCCAGGAGTTTCCCACAGCCCAAGCTTTCCAGGATAAACAAGCCATGCTTAGTTTGTTCATTGGCTTTTTTCTTTTCTTTCTTTCCCTCCATAACCTCCCAATGAGGAGGAAAGCTTGTGGGGAGTAATTCTTCCGGGCTTTGATGTACTAACATGCCTCTAGCACTTTCAAACTGGCAGTTTTCTGACAGCTGTTTTTAAACTCCCCTAAGAGAACATTACTCTGTGTGTGTTCAGCAGTGGCTGAGGCGGCCAATGTGCGTTTTAATGTCAGCAGCATCATTTTTGCCATAGGAAGGCTGTGGCGGGGGAAGGAGAGAAGGACTTCTACGTTTTATCAGAGTTGTAGCACCAACTGTAAATATCCCAAAAATACAGAGGGAGAGACCAAAGGAGACAAAATAAGTGAACATTCAAGTGAGTTCTCCAGCTGAAGACAGACATCCTTGAGCAACCTTGAAGTTTATGCCCAGTAATCTGTGAGCTAGTGTGGTCACCCATCTGGAGGGCTTTTTATACTACACTGGTTCGGCTCCTCCTGTTAAGCTATCCATGAATGACAAGCCCTTTGGCATGCAAGATGTAAATTCTTCCGAACTGAACTTGAAGGCATCATGAAAGGACAACTTGACCAACTTCATTAGTATCAAAATGTGTTTCCCTTCCTTCGACTGACATGACTTTCCACTGCAGCACTGACAATATTATCCTGGAAGGAAGGGTTCACCAACTAATGTATTTACCATGCCAAAATGCCTGTGGCTAATGCAATATCTTTATCTGATTTCTGTACTTTTTTCACAGTAGCAAGGAGAAACAAATGATTTCTTTGAATATTACACAAAGGCTGATTACAAGGAAATTGGGAACCTTGAGCCTCAAGTTGCTTTTGAGTTTACACTTTTTATCTCTTTAGCTGATGTTCAGGCTTTCCATGCAGTTATTGGTGTATTCAGTACTTTTGTCAAATCAGACATATCTCAGCATATTTCTTATTCTGATATCCTTGGATGCATGGTTTGGGGGAAAATACTGATTGTAAGCAGTTAAGAGTCTGCCTCACTAGAAAGTTAGCTGTTCCAAATTGGTAGAGGGAAAATCTTTTATGGCAATAAATTCAGGCACGTAAAACAAGTCTATATCTAGAGTAGGTCTTAATGAATCTAGGAAATAAACAACAGCAGAAACAGAAGGAAAGTGTATGGTTCACCTTCTAGTTGGAGACAGCATGAGCAGGGAGTGCAGTAGCTCTTTGAAAACCTGTGTAGCCAGATAATCTGGATATACAAGTATATAGACAAATATTTAAGTATACAAGATACCTACAAATGTAGGTGCTTATCTTTAGATAAGTGTTTCATAGAATCATAGAGTTTAATCTTCTTTCAACTCTTAATTCTTACCTTTTAGTGTTGACAAGGCCTATTTTATTGAGGAATTACCAGTTTCAACTCAGCTGTTTAATTTTGAACTTATGCCTTGTGCCCATGCTTATGTTGTATTAAAAAAAAATTAAATATCAAAACTCCCAACCTATGCATTCTGTACCTTCATAATTTGCCTTCATAATTTGTACGTGCTTGTCCTGGTTCCTCTTTTTTATCTCCTGTGAAGTCAGCAGCTCCAAAGTTGTCACTCTGCATGTGGAGGGAAGACTCCTTCCTTCTTGCAGGCTATTAGCTAGTCAGACCCTGGCCTAGAGAGAAGATAGGAAATGGGTAYTCTTTCCTTGAAGCCAGTGAATAAAACAGATTGTTGTTTTTAATGGCGACTGGTTAATTGGCGCTAACCAGTTYCTCAGTGTAGCCAGCCTGCATTTATGGTTTGAGAAGGAAAAATCTTTAAAGAGGTGCTAAACATTTTATGAGAAATTTCTTCRCGTTTTCTGTGCAATAAGGACCCTTGGCCATTCTCTTCTCCCCCAAAAGCTGCAGAGTGATGCTGATTTTATTATACATTGAGTTAACTTCAGGAACTGACTATGGAACTGGTGAATTCTGGATGATTGTACGGAAGATTGCTCTTCAATCCAGGCAAGACTCTACATAGAAAGCATCCTCTGACGGTTGCATGCTACTTCCAAGAGCGCTCCCCTCTTTTCCCATCAATTCATTTGTATTCACTGCTGCTCCCATATGCCAATTAGCTTTAATTTTTACTATACACAGTGACATCAATGGCCAATCAGACTAGAGCATAGCTGTAAACTACAGAAAATTGTCCTTGCACAACTCCTGCTTTTAGACTGGCTGACAACAATAGACATGGTTAAGTTCAGGCTAAGAGCCATTAAACATAATTACTACCACAGGCTAAAAGTTTAATTGTGTTAAATTTTAAATCTGCATAGTCTGTGCTTATTTACAAGCTGGCTATGTCTGCCTGTTACATAAGAGAGAAGAAATCTGAACTTAAAAATTGTTGCCTTTTAACTTCAAAAGGGAGATGAAAAAAAATGTTTTTATAGAAGAAGCAAAACAATTCCAAGCTGAAACCCTTCTATATTTCAGCCTTCTTTTGTGCCAGTAGCACCAAGCTGGTAAGTAGATGCTGAGCATCTTCTGATAGATTTCTCTAATGCGCTTAAACTTTGCTTGTATGAATTTGTGAGAGAGTATCACATCTGTTATGAAGGTGTCTGGGGGACAGAATGCAGGTCAGTTTGTTCGTGTGGCGTTGTTTTAAGTTTAACCACACATGGGGATTTTGGTAGATTTTTTTCCTGCTTCTTGTCTTCTCTCCCTCCTCCAATAATGTTAAGCTCCCTACTCCAGAAAGTTTCAGCTCATGTAGCCTCCAGGTAAGTAAGTATCAGAAGTGGCAACTTCTTAAAAACAAAACAAAAAGGCAAAAGAACTTCTTCATTTTTCTTTTCTTCCAGCAGATTAAAAAAAGGGGGGGGGGAGGTCTGTGTTCACTGAACTCCAGGTTACAGCATATGTATATTTTAGAATATAACAGGGCTCTAAATCACTCCCTGAAAAGCAGGTTAAAATTAGGAAGTGCTAGAATAAGTGTGAAATATTCATCGGTTGGGGAAAGGGAGGGGATGGAGGACTTTGAAAGTTAATAAAAGAGAAAAAGATTAGCACACTGACTGCTGGAAGCTACATTTATGTAGACATTAGAAGGCAACATGATTTCAGCTGGACCGAACATAAGCTTCAGATCTTATGCAAACACGGAAAGCTGTTTAACAATTGGTTTACCCCCAACCCCCGTAAAAGGGACAGGTGAATGTGATGCCAAATACATTTTTCATGTTTCTTAAGCTAACTGTTTAAATAGTTAAGTGAACATCTGTCCCAATTTCCCCATCATTTCCATTTAGAAAAGTCTCCTATTTGAAGGCTGAAGAAAAGCGCCTGCTTAACAATGCAAATGGTGCTGTCTGGGGCCCCTTTATTTTGTTTAATCTAGACTGAGCTCCACACAACTGTGATGCTAATGAATAATGGATATTTTATACTTGTGCTTGTAGCAGCGCTGGTCACAGAGCAAATCTAGGATTAACCTCGTGGTTTCCCTGCCTGATASTTTGGGCCCACCGTTTGCTGCAACTTAGGTACTCTGAGATCACTTGCCTTGTTYTGCGGAAATGACAAAACTGCAGCAAAGCTGGCTGTGCTCGCTGTGCTGACGTGCGGTGCTCATCGAGGGGGGCAGTAACCTTGGAGAAGGGACGGGGGAGATGTCTGCTAGTGGCTGTGATTTGCGAGCGGGTCCTGCGTGAGGGCCAGACCGTTTCGGGGTGGAGACCTGTACGCTTTCAATGTCGCATTTTTTCAGCGCAATCTGCTGGCGTTAGGGACCCCAGCGCTGCCCGCAGCTGCCTCTCCTGCCGCCCGCGGGAGCAGGAGCAAACCGGGAGSCAGCTTGTGGGGAGGAAGGGGCTGCCCATTACATGTTGCATGTGTAGGTAGTGAATTTGCCCATGCAGTTGGGCGGTGTAGCAACATGGGATTTTGTGTGGCCTTCTCAGCCTTTCCAAATGGAGTTTTGGAGGAAGGATGCTTGGTACTCCCTCTGCAACCTTTCTGCCTTGAACGGCTGTAGCACAGGCGTTTGGTTGGTTTGTGTTAAGTTTCCAGGGAAAAAGTATTGCTGTTTCTTCAGAAGAAATCTTGATACAACTGCCAATGAAAAATAAAGGGACTTTTTTTTTTTCCCTTAACTGAGAACCAAGCTAACTTTGGTAGTGCAGCACTGTGAGGGTAGGAGAGGTATGTGGAGGTTTCCGTAACGTTACTGAGTGGTTTAGTTCACAATTACTGGCCAATAATAATTAGTATTGATTAGCTCAGCAAATTACAGCTTTAGAAATTGGTTATAGATTTTCCTGGTGCATCTTGTCTGTGTGTTGTGGACTCAGCCAGAAGCAGCGGCGGGGAGCAGCCCGCGAGCCCGGCCGCGTCTGCAGGCGGCGGCACGTCACCGCACGCAGAGCGTGCGATGAGCAGCAGTGATACATCTGSAGCCTCATAGTCCCAAGAATAAGATTTTTATCTTCTCCTAAACAAAGCGCTAGCCATATGTGCATTGACGACAGTCTCAGGTGAAACTTGCTTTTACTGGCTGGTTGATTCATGCCSTGACCAGTTCCTGTGGCTTTAGTGTAACAGCGGCGGGCTGCCCCCGGCGCACGTGCGGGTCTGCAGAGACGTGTTCGAGAACGGGGCCGGTGGAAAGACGCTGCAGYCTCGGCCGAGTCCCCCTGCGGGAGCCGTAACAGCAGCAGACATCTGCGGAGACAGATAGCGAACGCCGAGATGGAAATGGCAGAGCTTCCCGTGCTGAGGGGCTGTCCTGGGGGCACGGGGAGCTGGCGTGGCCCGGCGGGCGAGCTGCCCGCACCGGGGAGCCAGGGCCTAGCGTCCCCAGGAGGCACGTGGCGGCGGGGGGAGGGATTGCTCTCTGTAGTGCTTTGCAAAATCCTGCTCTACTCGTCACCAGGGAATTTGTGCTCTTTCCTTTAAAACAGCAGGTAAGTAAGGAAACTTCTTCCTGAGTTATATTACWGCTTTTGCCCGTCGGAGTCGGCAAAGTTTGCAAGCCTTCTGCGTGCTGGTGCGTGCCGGCAGCCTGCCGGCCTCGGCTAGCTYGCAGCGAAGAGCGGAGGGGCGCGGGGGTGCCGGGGAGGAAGGCTGCCTCGGAGAGCCTGCCCCAGCACCGCCGAGCAGCGGGTAGTTTTTGACTGAAATTTTGTGAGCCCCAAAATAGCAGCCTGAGTGTTTAATGCTTTTCTCCATTAGACAGCAAATTAGCCCTAGGCTCACAAACCAAATGAAGTTTCGTCTTGACAGTCGGCGCCTGCTCTCCAGGCAGTTTTAGCCCAAGTTCCCGCATGCTGGTTGGTCAGCGAAATGGAGACTGCAACTTCTATTTATTGGTGCAATACAGTATTTGATACTGCTAATTACACTTAATTAGTCCTTCCACCATTTAATTAAAATGGCTTCTAATGATTGTGCTTCTTTGGCAGGCTCTTTGGTACCACCGGGAATTGTGCTGCCTGCAGTAAACTGATCCCTGCCTTTGAGATGGTGATGAGGGCCAGAGATAATGTTTACCATTTGGACTGCTTTGCCTGTCAGCTCTGCAACCAGCGGTGAGGACACAGTTATTGTACACACAAACACAGACTGATTTGTACCTTTCCCGACAAAATAGGGAAATGTTTGATCCKTGCTACCTTTCTGGGTCTCACAGCCTGCTAGTGTGAGCTCGTGGGCTTATCCGGCTGACCTGTGTGCTGCATGTTAGTACCTGTAGCCCCTTTACTCACTGCAAATCCCCTTGGAGCTGGTGGGATTTGGGGGCGGGGGGCTGTTTAAAGCTGCAGATCTGAACACTTACAGGCAGCACAGCTGCTGCTGAATAAAACAACCCGCTTTGGCATCCTTTCAGCACCTACCCTATTTGCAGAACACTGATGGTGAAGGATCTTCTCTGGCAAACTGGCTTCATTTTGCTTAAATTGGGTTTCTGACAGACTCAAAAATTGGGACAGCTAAGAAGGAGCAAACAGGAGGGAGGYGAAGGCGAAATACACTCTAGTAAGCCCTTTACAACATTAGGAACCAGTCCCTTTAGTTGTTGTAATTAATAGCGTTGCTGGTGGTGCGACTTCAAGCGGAGCGTGTGTGTTTCTGCTGGGTTGTACGCAAWGAGGAACGCACGGCAGAGCGCACAGTAAAGGGCCAGGCACGGCGTCTTCCCTCGGGCCGCCTGAATTTGGGAGGGCTGAGAAAAATCTTCCCAGTGCCCCGTCTGTTGGCGATCGTGGGCAGGACGGAAGCCCGCTGAGCCAGGCGTAGCACATCCCTGCTGTTGGTGTGTCCGTCCATCCTCGCCCAAAGCGCGACGACAGCGCGTATCGTTCTTGCGGCGTGTTCGCGAAGGCGGCAGTGACCGCCCAGGGCGCAGAGGCTGCGCCCCGCGGCACCGTCCGCG
>NW_028186634.1:3320985-3326551 GCF_003343005.1 Rhea americana | reverse complement strand
CCTTTTCCCGTGAAATCCCGCGGCCCGCGGGCTTCTGTCACGGAAAAGTGTAGTTAGTATCACGTATCTTCCGTTTTCAGAGAAGGAGCTTTTAAATTTCATCCTTTATTGCAAAGCAAGCGCACGCGTCTTTCCCTTCAGAGTCGCTAGCGTTAGTGCACTSCCTGCAAAGAGGAGCCCTTCTCTGCACTCAGCGTAACCTCGGAGGAGTGTCACTGCCGAAGAGGAGGGCCGGGTAATCCCACAGCCGCTGCTTGGCGCACGGAGAGGTGCTCGGTCTGGGGGGACGCATTTTTCCGCAATGTTTTCCTGAAAGCTGAGCTGAGTAGACAGTGCRGGGCTGTGTGCAGATTGTGCTCTTGGCTGAGACCTGAAGCCTTCAAAGGTTCGTGGCTCGTCACCTAGAGGTTTTGGCCCAAAAGGGCGGGAAGTTGGGTTCCTGCAACGGACAGCACTTGAAGCTGAGCTGAAAATAGCGTGTTTCAGTAAACCTGGAGCCAGAACTGCAGAGATGGATCCCGAAATCGCTTCTGACATTGAAACTCCACCTTTCTGCATTTCTGAGAATACCTGATTATGAAGACTTTTCTCTGCTCAGCTTTCTTACGGCTTAGCAACCCTTCTTTATAACTAACCAACCGACTGCTGTGTGTTGGACTGTGCTTAGGGTTAAACCCATCGGAGCAAAGTCTCTAATAATTTTATACTGAAGCAGTATACCAAACAACCAGGGATCTCAGAGTACCACTTTCTGCCCATCTCCATTCACTCACCCGCTCACTCGCACTTCTAGTGCTTCAGCTACTSCTTTTGCTCCTCTAGACCCTAAGCAGATTTGGCAAGAGACGGCTGTTGATGCTGCTGCTGGCAAGAGTAATTTTTGTACTGCTATTCCTGGAGATTTATATTGTATCTGAGGTAATGATAAGTAGCAGGAAGCAAGCAGTTCTGCCTGTTGCTCACAGTGAGTAAACCTGCTGGTGGGGGTGCAGTTTTCAGGAGAAGAGTGCAGGGCGGCTCTTAGCTTAAGAGCTGTTAGTTTAAAATGAGATTGATTTTAGACTTGTAATACCAAAAATAGTGGAATTTCAGAAGTGCTGAAGCACATGCAGCAGTGGGGCAAAGACAGGAGGTCTCCAATAAAATCATGTAAAGTGCAAAACAGTCCTGAGTTCCCTCTGTACTTCCTTGGCAAATTAATCAGCTACTTGTAGGTGCCCAGCTGGAGAAAATTTGTGCCCATCTAGGACATATAAAAGAATACTAAAATTGACCACTCCTGTTCTTGTAGCACCAAGTACTCAGCTTTAGGACGAAGCTGTGCCCCTAGGTTCCTGGGTTACAAATCTAAAAAGTATTTTAGACAAGAACAAGGCAACGTCCCTGCCAAAAGCTCTGCCTGCAGAGCAGAGGGCAGGGGGGGTTAGAGGCCTGTTAAGTCTCCCGAGGAAGGAGTCATCTCCCCCAGAGGGTCATGTAGGCTCCTGATGTCATTTCGGGGCCAGCACGCACACAGGGTCCCCGTGATCATCGAGGGCTGCTGCAGGCTCGGCGCTTGGGCAGGCGGCGCTGGCTGGCGTTTGGGTTTGCTGTCGCACCATTGGCCTGGGCTGAACCTGAGCCTTCAGACTGGGCTTGGGGAGCATCATTTGTTATCTTAAAAAATAAAGATTAGCTTCTAATCCTAAAGCAAGCAGGGAATGCGAAGGAACTATTGGCTATCAACTTACACCTCTCCAATATTATATGTGGAACTTCTTTGACCTTAATGGTCAAATAAAATTGTTAAATATCACAAGCCTCTCTGTCAACTTTAATACAAATAGAACAATTTACATGGTATATAGAGAACATTACCCTTCGCTCAATGAAGATAAAGGTTAGGAGTCCAGCCGTCAGGAAATTTCTATTTATTGTTCAGCACTGTACACAAGGGGGTGAGGAAGGACTTAATAGCCAGTCCTTGCCTATAAATTAGTGTAAATACTGCCTCACCTGAGGGAACTGTGGAAATGTGGATACCAGCAAAAACTTCAAATACTCTGCGTAATATAGGCTGCTTGATTTCCCACCTTTAGAGTTTGGAAACCCCTTGTCTGCTGGGAAAAATTCCTCAACTGCTTCTGTCCTCAGTACCTTTAGGTGCTTGGAGGCCTCAGCAGAGATCGGAGCTGCTCGCCGAGGCACTTGGTTCAATTGCAGAGTAAGAGATGAGCTCGGCTGTCACAGTGTCATAAAAATAGACCTCAAAACCCAAAAGCATGTGCAGGGAAGGGGAGCAAGGGGTAAATAAACTGGCTGTCTCAGGGGTCGACCTCAGCAGTAGAGCTGGAGATTGAGCTCAGGTCCCAGGTGTTTTCTCTGGACCGAGGCTCCGTTCAAGTCCCTGGGTGCAGCTAACGGGAAATGTTACCTTTAGTATTGCAACTGGGTGTCTTCTGCGTGAAGAGTTAAAGCCTTGTGTCCTTTTCTTCCCTAGTAAAATCAGCTGCTTACAAAAGCTTATTAATATTTAGACTGCTTAATTCTTTTTCTCTTTTAGATTCTGTGTGGGAGACAAATTTTTCCTGAAGAACAACATGATCTTGTGTCAGATGGACTATGAGGAAGGGCAGCTGAACGGGAGCTTTGAGTCCCAGGTTCAATAGCAAACTCTGCTTCGCTGAAGCACTGTGGGATGGACGTTCGGCCGCGCCAGCAGTGAGGGCGTCCGTCAGCTTGCCTGCAATATTTTTTTAATTCTTGGTCCAGAAAGGACTATATACATTGTAGTACTTCCCCCCCCCCAACACAAAGCAGTTAAAATTTTAGATGTACAGTTGTGCCTGCTTAGCTGAGCACTGCATTGCCTGTATGTTTGTGAGTTTTTGGGGTCTGGGGAGGGCTCTGTACAGTCTGTTTTCTGTATATAAACTGGAACATTTATTTTATGAAAAATGTAATGCAATTTTATTACTGGTGTGAATTAAAAATTATGAATGTTTCCTGGTCATCTTAGTTGTGTTTTTTCCCTCATACGGTAAAAGCCTGTATTTCCTGTGCTTGATGTTAACCAGACATTTTAAAAATATGTACCCAAATCACTTGAAATTGCATGAATAAAACTACAGGCAGGAGTGCGAAGATACCCATACACCACACACACACAAAGTGGGGAAGAAACACTGCTCCAAAATTAAACCTGTCAGATCTGCATGAAGGTTTGTCTCCAAAAAAAATCTGTTGTGTACACGGGGAGGAAAGGGGCCACAGGGGTGAAGGCTGGGAACTGTCAGTGTTGGTTGTTAGGTCCCCTGTGAAGTGTTGAGTTGTTGGCCGTAAGTTGTCTCTCTTTTCGCCTCCATGCGTGAGTTTGGACAGAACATTGCTACGAGCAGGAGCTCTCTGGACTGGCTAATGCCATACCTCTGCAGCTGGACCTCTCAGGAGCAGACGCGCACTCGCCTGGCAGCAGGCACCCAGTGATTGACCAGATTATTAATTTCCAGACTTGGGCRCATGGGTCTGTTTTTCTGCAGGACATCGTTTGCCCGAGTCTGAGCTGCTGCGGCAGCAGGTGTCTGGGTTCAAATGCAGCCTGGTGGGAAGCTGCATCACCTGCTCTGCAGCCCTTTTCGCTGCCTTTGCCGGGTATTTAGACCTCCCGTGTCCCAAAAGTACTCGGGTTCCCTTTGGAGCAGCCCCTGCAGAAAAGCTTTGTGCGGTGGCGTTCAAGGCTGCACGACTCGTGTGCGATGCGCTGGACGGTACCAAACAGATTCCTGTGTCCAGTGAGCGTCACTTAACATGGTGCACCCAGCAGCTGTAAAGGCAATTCTCTTTATTTTATCGTCTTGCTTTTTGTTTTTCCTCCTTCCCTCTAATAAATAGACACTGATTACTCTATTTTGACATGACTTAATTGGTTGCTGGTCCTGAATCACGTAAGTGTTTTCTGACTTGCAAATGCTGCATGCGATGTGTCTTGGTGCTGCTCTACCTGTGGCAAGAAATACTGCTGTAGTGGAGCTATGGCTGATGCTGGCTAAGGACAGGTAAAGCAGAACCCCAGAAACTTAGTGTGCTTCAAAATACTGCTTGCTGTTTGAGGTGGCCTCGGATGTATGGGTTGACTGGGTGGGTTTTTTCTGTGTCAGATGTTTCTGGGTTGGGAAGGCTCATTATAAGATGACCGATCCCTTCCCCCTTTTAAAGAACAAGAGACTTTTTAACGAATTGCTGTTCCATTTTTGTGTGATTCGGTGTTGGGGTTTTTTTGTCTTTTAAGAACCTCGGTGGATTGGACACTCCTTCTCTAGAGGCTAATGCAGATGGCCAGGGGGCTACTGACAGAGTAGCCCGTTTACCTAAACTTTTTGTTTAACTGATTTGAAATAGGCTGCCACAGCTGTCCTTACTTTCGCCTGTGCTCCGAAGTCACGATTAACCACATGTCCATGGTTTTTGCTGTAGCTCCGAATACATATGCAACGACCGCGTGCAAATACCGACCCCCTGTGACGAGAGTGGGAGCAGGAAGGGACGGAACAACACATGCTGGGAGGGTTATTCAGACCGATTCCAGATTCTTAAGGAGCGTTTTGGCACTACCTTTGAAAAGTCCTTTACAAGATGGTAGTTTGAGCGTTCTCTGGGGGTTACGTGGTCTCCTTTCTTCAGAAGAAAGTAGTGGCGGGGGCAGGAGCGTTAACGTTCACGAGCTGCCCGGAGGCCGCTGGCTCCTGGCTGCCGTCCTCGTCCTCGCGGCTGCGGAGCGGCCGCGGAGCGCCGGGGCCGCCTGCGCCTCCCGCCCGCGCGGCGCGCTGCGCTCCCGAGGGCCGGCGGTTCGGCCCTGTGTCGACCGTAAGCACATCAGGTAAATGCAGCTTCTTGGGGAGTTTTCTCCCCGGACATAAGAGAACTTATTTTCTGCTGAAATTTCCATTTTATTGATGGAGAAGTTTTTAGACTAGTTTTAAGACTGCAGTCATGGATTTTTTCTTTTTTTTTCTTTTTTTTCTTTTTTTTTTTTTTTGTCTCAGTACTGCAAATTTGCTTAATAGAAACAAGTGCTGGAGAGCAGCCCCGCAGTTGAATAATCACTTACACGCTAAGGAGCAGAACGTGGAAACCTTTTGATGGTGTTATAGCCGTCGCTTGGCATAAATATTCATTCGAGGAATCAGAGCAGAGTAAATGGCATTTTAGACTCTAATCATTTAGTATTAGCAGATAGCCTTTTTACTGCTAAAGATAACCACTGCTTAATCAGCTGAGTGACCACCGGCACACAGTCTGACATTTAGGCTGCCGCCCGTGTCCCCGCGGACGGGGGCCGCTGCCAGCGGCCCCTCTGCAGCAGCCCCGGTAAAGCCCAAAGTCGTCGGGATCGCTGCCCCACCGCGATGCCCGAACAAGCGCTCCTGGCTCTAACTGCGGAGTTATAGCTGCCGTTTGCCTCCTCATCCGAGATCAAGGCAGTCCATATTGAAAATGTTAAAATCCAGGAGCTTTTCTCCTTTTCTTTTCTTTCTTTTTCTTTTCTTTCTTTTTCTTCTTTTTTTTTTTTTTTTTTTTTTTTTTTTTT
>NW_028186634.1:3311564-3320520 GCF_003343005.1 Rhea americana | reverse complement strand
GCCCAAACACCGCGAGAAATAAACCAGCCGCCAAGAAGTGAAGCGGCGTGAACTCATGAAGGACGTTTTTTTTGTTTTGTTTTTTGTTTTTTTTTCTTGCTGTCACTACACACAAAGCCGCCGAAATTGGAAGCTTTTGAGGAAAAGAAACGCGTCTGAACTTGTGAGCAAATGAGGAAGCGTTGAAAAGGCCTGAATTTCTGAGCTCCTCTGAGGTAACTCCTGTGCTCYGAGCGGGTATTTCAGAAGACGTGTTCGTCTTTAGAAGATGCCAAAAAAACGCAAGACTTGGCACTTCAACAAAACAGMAGAAGGGAAACACATAATCTTCTTAACTGGCAAGTCCTTGAGGCCGGGAGCGCGCCGCTGCCATCGCACGGCGAGGAGGGGCCTCCGGCGGGCCAGGAGCGAGCGGCGCCGGGCCCACGCCGCCCCGCACCGCGCCGCGCCGCGCCGGCTCAAGGACGCCGGAGTTGGCTGGCTCTTGGCCGCCGGCCACGGGAAGGGAGAGCCGAGCCCCGGCTGCTCCCGCCGCGCGGCAGCGCAGGCTCCCAACGGGCGAACGCTCGCCGGGGCTCCTGCCTTCGCTCCAGAAACACACTTTTTAATAAAAAAAGAAAGAAAGAAAGAAAAGAAACAACGCRACTGCAGGGAGCTCGTGCTTGGTGCTTGACTGCCGGGAGTGTTTCGGAAAACTCCTTGGCTCTATCCACCCAATAATCCCTAATTTCCTACATGAGGCCTACCACAACTGGTGGGTTTTCTTCTGCATCTTCAGCAGCGCGGGAGGACGAGAAGAGGGCAGCCAGGAATGTGATTTACGGGAGCACAATCTGCCGCAATCAGATGTTTTCTCCTCCGTAAAGCACTCCTGCAACTCAAGCGCGCGCTCGCCGAATGGCATTTTCAGCTAATGGCGTTTGCTGGCTTCATGATGGGTTTCTCCAAAAGCTCACTCCGAGGGAAAACATGTCTTAAAAAAAAAAAAAAAACATATGTATGATACAGACTTTGAGACTAATCACCCCCAACAGCCCGGGCCTGCAGTGCTGGTGGAGGAAAGGCAAATCTCCCATTGCTAGTAACGCGGTCTGCCAGCACCCCTGGAAAACTGCCCCAAACACCGTACGTCGGGGGCACCTGCGCGCAGCCCGCGGGAGACCGGCTACGGGCAGCATCCCTTCGCCAGTATTTACATCTGCTAAACTCTGCGTGGCCTGTGGAGGTGAAAGGGAAACTAAATACCTCGCGACGAGCTTTGGGTGGCAAAATACGGTGCGGCACGGCGCTGCGAGGGCGGCGCTGGTCCCGAGAACCGCCCCGCTCGCTCCGAGTCCAGCCGATGATCAACTTCCCAGTCACCGCAGGTCTTTGGGAGGAATCTCCCCCCTCCTTTCTTTCTTTCTTTCTTTTCTTTTTTTTTTTATTATCCAATTAGCTAGATATGTTAATAAGAAATTTTCTTTCTTACAAAAACTGAGCAAATTTGCTGCTGTGCCTGGAGTGGCATAAATAGACCTTTTCACATATAACTTTAGTGTCCTGGGACTGATTTGTGGATATATATTGCTGCGGAGAAAGATTATAATTTACAGGTGATTGTTTGGAGGACTTCAAATTACCACCACTCATATATATGGATATATAAATAAAGAATGAAGCTTCTCGGGAGATTCTGCATAAACAATTTTCTTGGGAAGAAAAAAGATTCTCAATAAAGAAAAAAAACCCACAATATTTTTTATATCTATGCCACTGCATAAAGTATTGGTAGATTATTTCAGTCCTTCACTTCTATTTCAGCATTTCTGGACCATTTCCTCTAACATTTTATCTTTTTTCTTCCATCATATAAATCCTCATATATTTCATTCCCTGTGGAATCCAGCAAGTGTGCAATCTAAAGGAAAAAGGATCCTGTCACCAGAGTCCCAGCTTTGTGGGTTTTACTGCATGAATACTTGCTCCAAAAGGAACGAGAAAGGAAAGGATTAACTCCAGCTACCTTAATGAAATACCATCTCAACTTGTAAGTCCCTCTCTCGCTCGCGCACACACATGCACACAGAAGAAGGGRGATTTTTGGAAGCCACTTGTGGCTTGGTTGCCTTGCTGCCAGGGAACCCCAATTTAAAGATACCTCTCTCCGAGGTGCTGTGAGTATGCTTTTTTTTTTTCCCCCCACTTTTTTATAATTATATAGCCAAAGCACATCTCTTTGCCCACTGAAGCTATGTGGTTCATCCCAAACAAGCCTGCAAGACTGGACCTGTACGGCTGGGCCAGTAGCTGCTCTTCAGGGCAGCTCTGCAGGAAAGCCCAGCAAAGCAGCAGGCACATGTGGCGCTGGCTCCCCACTGTGTTTTTCCAGCTGATAAGGATAGACRTAGTATAGCCTTCAAGGGTCTTTTTCTTTCAGTGATTGTCCATTCACTTTTTTGAACTCATATGAGTTTCTAAGCRTTTGCAACACCTCTTCCGTGGTTTTGTGGCCTTCAAAGGTATAAACACATTGATGCAAATTTAGATCACTCTGTGTGACTTGAAAAATAGATCACTTAGTAGTAGTTGGCATCCTTTTTCGTCCATCGGAGAATGGGTTATCTCTAGTTCTTTTACTGTGGCTAACAATAAAATCTGTTGAGCTACTAACTTGGATTTTTCAATATAATGATATGGTTTAGAAAGAGCACCATTTGTGTGGAGAAGAAGAGATATCTATGTGAAAAGAATATGTTTATAATTGGGATTACTTGATCCATATTCCATTAACAAAATTCTGTCCAATAAACATATTCCCCGCTCAGGATTTATTGGCTCTTTTGCCGGCAAAGTCTCTTTTGCTGCAGAGAGAAATCTGGGATTGCTGCTATCCCAGGTAGCAGCAAGAAGAAAGAAAGTGGGATGAACTATTGTATATCACTGATCTCCTGGTCTCCAAATGATGATTCAGATTCATACGGAGATCTATAAAAGTCAGTGGTTTATTACTGTCTTGTATTTCTGTATTAACCACCTCATTATCATCCCAAATGGGACATAAATCTAATGGCAGCCCGTTGTTCTGGTCTGTGTGCYGGCATTTCCCCCGCTCTTACCTTGTAAATCTTGGCTCCGCGTAATGTGAGGGTCTGTGCAGTTTCCAAGTTCTGGGGCAGGAGACATTTGTAAAAGACGAGCCCTTTTGCTCGAGGAGGGGATCTCCGCTAGCGCTGCAGGGAGCACCTGGTGGCTCCGGTGGCCCCACTGAATCCCGCTTGGCCTCTTGCTTGGAAATTTCTGAAATGTCTTGGTTCCTTGTAGAAAGAGTGAGTGAAATGAGATTGATCGTTGGTTTGTGATTGGATTTGGGGTTTTCTAGGGGTGGAGCTGTTGTTATTTTCAAGGGGATGATGGCAAGACACGAGGGTGTTTTTAGCCCTGTACTGGTCAGTGTAATACCAGTATCCAACTGCTTATCCCCCTGACTGGCTGGTCTATCAGCTGTAGACTGTGGAAATATTCTACTGGCGACTGGTTGCCGTCCCTGCTTCTCCTCAGGTGTCTCCAAGGCCCTGACTGCCTCAGACACAGGCCACCCCACCTGCAGTGAGCTCCCCAGGAGACCCTGTGGGACCGCAGCTGCCCGACACAACACGCCCCTCCAGGGTTTAAGACCAGGTCTCCACCAGGCAGGCTACGCTCCGACCACCATGCCATACAGCTCCCCGTGACCTCCAGTTTTAGGGTTATGAAGAAAAAAAWTGGATCAAAACCCTGCAATACATTGAAAAGAGCTTTTATGAGACATCTCTAGATCCCTGCTTGTCAGAGGCAGAAATAATTGCCAGAGGAGGCTTGTGATCTTTTGAGCTTTGCCATGCTCATGAGGTCTCCTCCCCAGGAGCACGCGCCATTAGCAGGAGCCAGCTTTTCCTGTAATTCAAGGTTAACAAACGTGCTTTTAAGCAATGGTGGGGAATGTTCCTCTTAACAATGAGGTATAATTTACCTAACATAAAGCAGAAAAAAAAATGCAACCTTTGCACCAAGATCTCCAAAACGAGACAGTTCACTTGGCCTCAGCAGAATGACAGGGATTTGCATCAGCTAAGACTCTTGTCCCTCAAATCATCTCTCTTGCGCTTACAACTCAGCCATAAACTTTGTAAGGACGCGCCAGCTCATGCCACTATGAACTCAGGCAGCTCAGACTGAGCTAATGCAGCTTTGCATTACCATTCTGTATTTTGTTTGTCTGACGCCAAAAGTATTTCCCTGCATTTTGCTAAGTGAATCCCTTTTCCTGTCCTGTTTCCATAAAGAGAGAGTGAACTAAGGATTTAACCTCTCCGTAGTTCCTCAGCTGAGCCATTTCAAATCTGATGCAACTCTCCATGTTTTAAAAATAYCTTTCTTCTCAATGGAGTGTGCTGCATTTCCCTTCTCGTTACTGATAATTACTGAAAAATTCATCTTTGAACAGGCGCTTTGTTCGATGTCCCTCTTTCTGCCTACCTACTCAGTGTTTGTTTCATTACAATTTGATGTGAAGGAAATTACTATAATGTTACAGATGATAGAGAAAAAYGACTCTAATTGCTTGAAATGTTGAGAAGAGTAGGTAGATTTTAAAAGMAACATTGGTGTTTGAATAATGATGCCTACATTTGAAAATAAGAAAGGCTGAAACTGCCAATATTAAAATTACAAGAATTGTATAATTCTCTATATAAACATTGGGCCAAGATGGGTTGCTTTTATCAGCACTTTTCTTCTCTGTTTGTCTAGTTCTTTTAGTGGGAGAAGATCAAATGAGCGATGGGGAAAGCAAGCAGACTTGAAATTATTTTTTGTTTCTGTGTAATATGCAACACTTTTTCCACAGGCACCTCTCTCTCAAAATGTGCATATCACCACCGGCTATTTTTGCTGCAAGTTCGTGTCCAATGCAAAATGATGAGTTTCCAGGAATCTGACAAATTGCACCAATTCTTTGCAAATTATTCTCCTTCATTCCTCTGGCATCTGTGCTCTTGCCCCATGTGCTGGAGCAGGTGGAAAGCTTTCTAAACCTCACCGGGTGCCGGTGCCTGAGCGCTGCAGTGTTTTGGGCTCCTGGTGGGCTTCTCCTGCTCTGCACGTCTGCACCTCTGTGCTTGGGCCTGGCTGCTGGAGCAGCTGGCAAGCACACACGGGACTTGGCTGGTCGCCTCTTTTCTTCCTCCTGTAGGTCTCCTCTGTATTGAAACGAGCACTTCTGCTATCCACCTTAACTAGCATATCCTTGGCTAYAGGCTTTAGGCAGTTTTCTTTTCCCATGTTAACAACTTTTAAAGATGTAGTGGTCTAGTGGCTATGTTATACTTCATCATCTTGTGAGAAACAGTGAATGTATATTGCTGTTACTAGACTCATGACTACRCCACCTCTCAGTGAGCCGCGCATAAAGATCCAGCGGATGCTACAGGTGACCATTAGGCTGTCCACTGCTCCTGCAGAGAGCTACATCWTCTTATCAGAATACTTCGAGCACCTTGGCAAAACAGTCAAATTCATGCCCAGAACAGATCATTTGAGGAAAGCGTATGGGGTTTCTCATAAGAAACATAAATTATCAGCAGTTTGGTGCATAAACGTGGTGTTCCACTCGCATGTTGTGTAGTGGGTAAGTGGATGTAGGCACCCCATGCAAGCTGCTGTTTTTAGAGCCATGCTCCTTCGCAATTTAATACTGATGTCTTTCAGGTCCACTCCTGGTCTTTTCTTTAGTTTTCCCCTCCGGGCCCAGCAGTGCTTCTGGGGACAGTGAGTGCTGGGCAACATCTTCATTAATATTTACCCAGTGGTAGCGCCCAAGCTTTGTGCTGCAGCACAAACATAGATAAGGACACACAGTCCCTGCTGTATACAGCTTCAGTGAATTTTTAAACACTATCTCAAGCAACTAGGAGCATGAAACAGTGTAGCAGTAGAGTTTTAGCTCATCTTACCTGGGCATAAAACAGCAACAGAGGGCTTCCTCCGTCCCGAGCAGCATTGCTCGTAGTGGCTAGGACCAGTCTGGGGAGTAACTCCAAATCAAGGCCCATGAAGTCCTTAATGGATTACTCTGGGTCAGTAAGAGCCAAATGAAGATCTTGGTGCTAAAAAGATTTCAGTGACGGACACATCCGTCTGCCACKGCCCAAGCCTGGCCCCCCAACATCTGGACACAGCTACGCATGGCCCTATACAGCTGCAAATGCGGAGAGATACTGTTCAGGAAAACATTTGGGAAATGTATGTTCGCTGGTACAGTATCAGGTGTTGCAAAGCCCTGACCTAGCTGGTCTAATATAATTTTAGGCTCCTGGGCCAYGCTAGCACTGGTAGAGTGGGAGAAGAAAGGAATTTAGTCAGAAACAAAGAAGTTTCTCCAAAGCTGCATTCAGTTTTGGGGCATGTAACTACRAAGGGTCCCACCTGCAGCCACATCCTCACTCTGGCTGCAGCAGAGTCATCTCAACAAAGATGACTTCTCGCTGACTTTGGCTTTGCCGTAAGTGAAAGGCACTTAACAAATGTTTCTGAAATAAGAAAACCTCCATGCTCACCTCCTCATCATTCATTTTCAGATTGATAAGTTAAATACTGTACTCCAGCATAAACATTTCTCAGGGACGAAGTATAAACATTTCTAGTGGAGTGCACTTAATGTAATTTTGTTTGCCAAGTGGCTCTGTCTCCTCCCAAGCTCCGGCTACGAGCAGGTTTTATTTAAATGGAGATATAAATTAATTGCACTCAGTGCAGTCTCTCCTCCAAGCTCCCTSTTCCATCCGTACCCTTGGATCAGCTGAAGGAAAGGTGGGTGCCGCTATAGCAGCTCCTTGCTAAAACACATGTAGGACGCTGCCACAAGTGGTCCTCTCGTGGCTTTGTCCTGCGTCACCCTCCCCTGAGCAGAGCCCCACGGCTGTGCTGCCACTGCTTTAGGTGGCTCGAGGAAGGTGCAGTTGCCATAGCCTTTTTGGCACGATGTCAGCCGTGCTCCCACGTGCTTGCAGGGTGGCCAAGTACCACCGGGAGATGGCTGTGGGGCAGGTGGCTCCTCCTTGTTCCCAAAATACCCACCACCACRTTGAGCGCCATAGGTTGGTGCTGTTACTCTGTTAGGGGCATCCGAGACCGGCTCTTGACTCAGCTGCCTCCGTTTCAAGGGGCAGGTTGATGCAAGGCCRCGTTGTGAGCTATACGGTGACCTGAACTACAAATCTTACTCAGCTAGGTTGGATTAATATGCATTAGATAACTTAAGGTGTCATTCAAGAGAAGAAAGCTTAATTTTAGTTTAATATATAGTTAAGCTAATATRAATTTAGATTAATTTCAATCTAATTGAAAGCTCATATTCATTATAGCAGTGCTTATTTTCTATAAACAGTAGCAAAATGTAAGTTTCAACCATCTCTTAGGCTGAGCAGTTCCTAGCAAGTGTGAGCTTTCTAATGTCAGCCCATCTTTCTGTCCTGTCTATAGCTGGATTTCAAGGTTTATGTGGAAATTATGCAAAAGCTGGTGAATCCTGACGTAGGCTTTGTTCATTGGGAGAAAGGTTGGGAGAAAATCCTACAGGCAGAGGGGGCTACCGGTAAGCAGACTTATTTGGGGCATCATTTTGCTTATCTGTAGGTAGGTGCTAACGACCCCATCCGACTTGTAGAAAAGGAAGAACTGTACTGTTTCTGGTGTAATTATATATAATATAGGCACTGATGTCTAGCATGCTACCAGCAACCCTTGCACAAATGTTACTCGACAAGGAGTTAAGTTGCAGGTGTTTCAGATTCACCCTCTGCTTGCTATTACACGTGTATTCCAGTATAAGCTTTCGGCATAATATTCACAGTTTAGTACTTCAGCTTGCATGCACACAAATATGTCAAGCACACTCTTTCCCTCCCAGGAACACAGCAATAATATTTTCCTGTGTTCACATTCGTCTCTGCTTGCAATATGCTCATCACAAGCCAGAGCTGTATTTTCTCAAAGAGAAGAGGTCCTCCCGCGTGGAGGATTTTGCTCAAAAGGTTGCAACCGAAAAAGCTGCAGCCCTCCTCATACAGCGAGACAGGCAGCGTCGAAGGCGTTCCCGCTGGACCCGGACCCGATACGCCCGCAACCACGGGCAGGGTGACTTCCCGCGGGGTGGCGGGCCGGGGCGAAGCCGGGCCATGGCCCCGTGCGGGCCGGCCCTGTGCGCCCCAGGGCCACCGCTCCGCTCTTCGCTGCGAGACGATTCAATTAATTGTACAGTGTCTGAGGAAAGACGTGCAGCTGGAGTCTGCCTGCCCATCAGAGAGACGGCAGCCACCTCGCATACAACTATTGCATTCTTCTACTTTTCCCTCTCTCTCTCTCTCTCTCTCTCTCTTTTTAAACCTTTGAGATGAAAAACCTTCTAAAGAAGGCTTATAAGGTTTATGGCAGAGGTATACAAGAAGCAAATTAAAATTCCATAAATATATTTGCTGGCTGAAATTTATATATCCTGTATTCCTAGGGCATCTAATTAGCACCAAGAATAAAATAGCCCTGCAAAGGATAGGCATTTTGTTCAAATAATTTTTAAAAATTGAGCTAAATAATGGCCATTTTATACTGCACACAATATAATTGTTCTTCTTGTATTGGGGGGTAGTTATAAATTATCCAGTGTCCCATTCAGCGTTGTTGCCATGCGGCACTCCACACAATTGTGACTGTAGTTCCCGGGCACGTAAATTCGCTGCCTTCTGACAGCTCTCCCGTTAGTGCGGCTCCTAACTAACCTTCTGCATAAAAAATGAAATCCCCATGAAAGAATGAGCATTTATCTAAGTGCTGACATTGAAACATGCTGAATAACTCTTTGAATCATTTGTACTATTATGGGTAGAAAATGTAATTATTGTAATCAGCCTTGAGTCTGAGGCCATGTTGTTTAAAAAAAAAA
>NW_028186634.1:3184292-3311551 GCF_003343005.1 Rhea americana | reverse complement strand
GGGAAGGAACTAGATCTGAACAACGAAAATGAACCTTGATAATGGAGCAGCCTTGAATTCCACTTCATTTATCACACTAATGGATGTCAAGATGACCTCAATCAAACATTTTGTTTTCCAGTTTTAACCAATGGAAAATGCTTTCTTTTTTTTTCTGGAAAAAAAGAAAGTTATTTAAATTGTTCCTAGTAATTACATTAGAGTAGAAGGTCAAAGTCAATATGAAATAATATCCACCAACCTTTTGATGAGTCTAGCCCAGGGTCTTTACTGACACAGTTCACATATCTCCATAATCCTCCAGCAATCCTTTCGTTTCTCCTTCCCTATCTTTTATGCTTAAATAGAAATCACATTTCTTTTTTTTTTATTTGGAATCCATGTAATTTTTCATCTTTCTGAATAAATGATCATGTGGTTTAAACACTAGCTTCCTGACTAGCATATTTCAGAAGGGCAGGATATAGCTGTGAAAAAGAGACAGAAACAGCAATTAAAATAAGTTTACATTAGTAGTGCTTCCTTAAAATGTCTTGATTCACTTTGGCCAGTCTTGCAAAGGAAGCCACTTAACAGACTTCTTGAAGTCTTGTCTAGGTACCAGGTGTCCTACTGTAGTATCTGAGATATGCCCCAGGCAAAACATTGTGAATATTGGATCTATATCCAGTTTTTCACTTCAGCTGTATCTCTGTGATGGACAAAAACATGTCTGCACTCTCAGAGACCGATACAACAGTCAGCTGGGTCCAACTGYCCACCAGGTCTGCCCAGCTCTGCCTCCTGGAGCTCTTCTCCTTCTGGGCTGATGGGCTGGGTAGACGTCCTTCTGCAAGCTCAGTGACGCRGTTTCACACTCGGAATAGCTGCTGCTCAGAAATGCGCTTGTTTGGGTTTCATTTGGTTTGGTTTTTTTGAGTCATGGTGTAGTAGTATCCCTAATCTGGGCCAGTGTTACCTGTAAAGGTCAAAAGACACATTCAGYGTGTTGTGTCTTAATTTTGTAGCACAGTGTTGTCTGTAAATCCAGAAATTGGCTCAAGTCATCCAGGAATTGTTTTACAGGCTTCCGGCCGTTACTGTCAGCTGCAGAAGTTACGAAGCCGTCTGTGCTTCACAATGAATTATTTCTTTGAACGCCTGCAGTTTGATTAGAAAGAAAAAAATACACACACAAAAAAATCAACCATTCCAGGAGGAAACCAGTGTGAACTCCCTTAATTTAGCTTGGATCCACCCATAGTTGTAGCATTTACATGCTTGTCCCTCTTTCACTCTCATTTGTCCTTGGACGAACACACAAATCCTGGTACCTTCTTTAGACACAGGATCATTTTCTGAGAGTTRCCATGGGAGTGAAGTGAGAACCGATGTCCCCAGAAGAAGCTGTGCCCCAAAGGGTCTTAGCCAGGGCCAGCAGGAGCTATAGCAGCAAAAATAACGTTATCTGGCAGTTGGCTGGGAAACACAGCATCGCCCTCTCCACATGTTCTCCAAAGAGCAGACAAATACAAACAAAAGCCCCCAAAGCCTCAAAATTTTTTCTATTTCTATTTGAGCCTTTGGGTTACACCTAGGTTACACTTTCCCAAGCTTTCTCTGGGAACATGGAGAGAAACTGATTACCCCAACAAATCAACGCAACATGGGAGCTGCGATTCCCACTCAATAATATCGTAGCAGAGGACGAGGCTTTCCGAAAATCACACAGTATTGTAAGACTCATGGTAAYGAGAATCAGCAAAATAGGAATCCTATACTTGTACTTTTTTTAAAAAATGCTTTCAATAATGTAGCTGTCTGTGTGCTTATATGCTGGTCGGAGTAGGAAGATCTACGTCCCAAAAGAAGTCACTGCTGGGTGACACAGGCCTCAGTTCAGAGCCACATTTGCTGCAATAGATTAGGCAAATCCCAGATTTAGATCAAGAAATAGTTTTAAGTTCTGGTGTATGGACTTAAGCAACCTGCACGTACTGTGTCATCATGCAAATCTTGTGTCTCCTGTTCCCCAGTGCAATGTAATTTGTCTTTTCTACCTTTAATGGGATAATGATGCTCTCTGTTAATATTTTCCACTACATGTTATAGCACTATAAGCAAGTCTTGATTTTTGGTTTAGGAACTTTAAAGATTTTTTAAGTTACTTTGGGCAGTATTATCAAAAGTAACAACAGGTTACTTAAGAGACAGCTTAGTTCTTTAGGAAAAGCAAAGATGCAGTAAATGGCAGGTAAGAAAGGCACAAGGAAGCCCCTGCCCCAATGGCAGCACCGAGTGGACAGACTGCCACGACCGTGCATCCTCCAGTTAGTCGCAAAGCTCCTAGAATAGCTGGTGCAGAATAAGTTTATTTGAAATGGCCAGAAGTTGTCCATATGGTAAAATAGCAGCTCGCCTTTTCTTACCAATATGTCAGCATTTAGAAGAATACTTTGCTTTCACAGGGTTAACCTGTGGCGACAAAAAATTGCTGCAGAAATAATCCCATGCTGCTTCATGAAAGCCAGCCTCCAACAACACAGACAGGGACCAGCTTGCCCAAGAGCGGCAGAAAGTCCTCTGTGCCCGTGCCGCTGCGCAGAGTGGTTACATAGCGGAAAGGACTGAGAATAAATAGATGAGAACAGAGGAAAGATGTGTAATGTTTAGAAGGCTGTAGAAAGAAAGGTGGGAGACTGACTTCACTTTCTTTCCTGGGAATAATAGTGCGTTGGATAGTAAACCCAGGCAAAAAAACACACCCGTGAATCATAAGAGGGGGGGAAAAAAGAAAGTATGGACATTTTAAAGTTATGCCCTAAAAAATAAATAAATCTGTAGAATACAACATAAATCAGCTGCCTCTTTCTGACTCCCTTCCTTCTCCCACTCCCAAACATCAACTGAAGCAACTGGAAACATTTGAATTAAAAAAAAAAGACAAAAAAAAAAGGCAAAAGAAAAAGCTATAAGTGTTTTTTCTTTCTTTTTATTGCCAAATCATGCAGAAGATGCTGGCAGCTGCAAAGATTCAATTATACACAATGCAAAAAATAATTTAAAAAAATAATGACACTTGAAAAAAAAGCTGCCTCTCCAGAAATTGCGTGGAACAATAAATCTGTTAATTAGCTAATTAATATTCAATTGGGGTCAGTGGGCTTAATAGAACCTTTTCCTGGGACCCGAGAAATGCAGGAATGGCGGTGCTGCGCCGGCCCGCTGCCACTATCGCGGCGGCGCAGGAGCCTTATCGGGCTGCCAGCCGCCGCAGAACAATAGCGGCGCGTTATCGGCGCCCCGCAGCCGCCACCGCCACCGCCGCCACCGCCGCCGCCGCCACCGCCGCCCGGTGCAGCCTGGGAAGCAAAAATGCTCCAGCATTTCGGGTAATTGATATACGGCTTCTGCTGCATTGTTTCGGGCTGTTTGTTTGCTCTACTGGTATTTAAGGCAGTGGAGCATCAGCACATTGATTTTCACTGGCTGCCATGTATATGTATGTACACATATATGCACGCACACACACACACACACACACATATATATATATTTTCCTCCTTTTTTAACAAAATCGATGCTGGCGCATCAGTGCGGGCCCTGACACTCAGAGCCCCTCGCGCCGTCCCGAGAGCCCGGGGTTTGTCTGCCAGCCAGCCCTGGCCGCCGCTGCCGCCCGGGTTTCATCTGGCACATACGCTGCGGTAACATGTCCCGTCTTGCAAGTGCAAGACCTACCTTCCTAAAAGGTAGTTCTGCTCGTTTTCCAAGGGATTGCCATTTTCTGCCGGGAGGCCCCGTATCCATCCAGCTCTCCCCTCTGCAGCCAAGGAGGCAAGTGGCGGTTGTCGGGTTTGGGCCCCCACCCCACATCTCCCCTTCCCTTACTAAGAAGCTGTAGACCATAATTACAACTTTTGGAGTTCACTGGACTGAAAACAGTTGTTTATGGCATCCCACAAAATTTTAGAAAATAGTTTGTGATCAAAATTGCATTTTTTGTTTAGCCAGTAGTAAATCCCACAGGTTAGTTCAGAAAGGCCATTTAGGTCCAAGTAGTTTGACACAGACGCCTTAAATCATTGTCACAGGCCCTTGACATGTACTATAGCTTTTTGATGATTAGACTGTAAATGAAAAATACAGCTGGCATTAACACTACAGAAAATGAACATGATCTACAGGAGCTACCTGCTTGTCTAGTTTTTCATCATGCTTAATTCCTCCTCAGTATTATAAATGACACCAAAGAACATAAAAGTTGCCTGAACACTTAGCAATTTCCTACCCTATTGTTAATTTTTTCCCAACCATTGCTCCACTGAGGAGTAATTCTTCTTTTTCTCCTTTTCACCRCTCCCTTATCTGCCCTAAGTTTGTGTGAGCGATGATCTCAGACAGCTGAAGAACAAGGGAAAGAGGTTTTTCACTGAAAATTTGGAATCTGGAAAAACCTTTCTCTTTTCTTCTTTCTTGCTTTCTCTTTCTTGCAGTATTTTTTGCCTCTCTGTTGCTCTTCAGGGGAGAAATTAAATACTTTAAAATTAAAAGTGAAAATTTTGCAAGTATTTTCCATACAATGTGTTTGTTCTTGTCAGTCATCTGTGTACTTAACTTTATATTAGAAACCCTTGAACATGGGTGCTTTGTCTGTTGGAAAAGAACAGTTCAGGTGATTTCTTGCCAACTAAGCTGTGGGGTAAATGATTTACACATGTCGGCTTTTTGTAGTGGCAGCTTCTCTATCTAGTTTCCGCCAAGGAAGTTTTCTGCTAGAAGTGTTAGGAATATACCAGTGTTTCTTGGACTGGGAAGTATCTAAA
Source organism: Rhea americana (assembly GCF_003343005.1). Lineage (NCBI taxonomy): Eukaryota > Metazoa > Chordata > Aves > Rheiformes > Rheidae > Rhea > Rhea americana. The sequence continues at coordinate 3,306,746 of NW_028186634.1, read as the reverse complement.
AGAGACTAAAAAGTACATAGCACTGCGATCCAGCTGCTTATATTTTTTATTTTATTCTTTGTTGTTGCTAAGTATAGACTTTTTTGGTTTTAGTTAGTTTTTTCATTCTGACTTCATAAGGCTCACATATTTTTGGAGGGGGGCATGGGCTGGGGAGGAGGAAATCAAATTTTTTCTTTCTCCTTCAACTTTCTTGCAAGTCACTGGACTTTTATATTTATTTCCTGTGCAGCCTATGTGCAATTATCCTGATTAGATCCCATTTGCCACCTCTCTGCTATAGCGCACACATACCCTAAACCTTAAAGGGAAAATAAAAGCTGCTATTTCATATTTTCATAAATGAAAAGATGTTTCAAGTATTGGGAGACACTGAAAGAAATTCTGCAGTTTGAAGATACTTCAACTTAACTACTAATTGCAGAGGACCAGTGGGCGTAATTTTGGCACTATATTAGCTTTGCCACTCCATGAATAATTTGCATACAAAATGCTTTATTTTGGCAATCTATTAAAGAGCTATACAGTATTTGTGGCTTATCGCATTCACGCAGGAAGCAGGATCCTTGGCCATCTCGTTAAATTCTGTTGATGCATAACAATTTAAAGCATGGCACAAGCTGGTATGACATTTAAAGATGCCTTCACTTAATTATATTACACAAATATTGGGTTGTTTATCCTTGGGAATAAAGTCTTTTTGAAGTCAAAGTTGGCATGTGTATAAAGGAGTAAATTTTAACTGATCCCTCAAGTGGGCCTCCTAGCTGCAAATTGGGGTTCTTGCATTTTAAAAATTATTTGTGATAAGAAGCATTACACTTTGAATACAGCCACTGGAGTTTGTTTGGTACTCCCCCCGCCCCCAGCCCCCCTTTTCCATAATGGAAAATATGGTGTTTAATAATAAATCATCACATGAAGCTAGAGGGGTAAATGTAGGTTGTGGGGAGAATTGGGACAAACAATGACATTTGTAACAGAGTTTGGGGCTGCAAAGAAGTCATTACTTTTGTCTTCAAGAGGAGAAAAGCGCAGTCACATAACACTACCTATACACTATCTGTATAGATGGGAGAAGGAAAATTAAGCTAAAAAAATGGTGGTTTTCACCCCAGAAGGATAGTTAGCATGATGCAAAACCTGGAGTTTGGCTTTCTCTGTAGAGAATAAGTAGAAACACTGCTCATCTAAAGTTTATATTGCTCACCTCCAGTGGGGATTAAATTTTCTCCAATGGTAAATGCACTTTCATATATGATATGCAGAAGGTGAAAGCAAAAAGACCAAGAAAGAGACAGACAGAGAGGTTTCCATCTCATCAAAAGTCACATATGTGGGGTCTGTAATGAGAAAAATGAAACCATGCATTTGCCAGTATTTGGAGGAAATTGTGCTCATTTCACTCAGTAGACGACATTATTAGAAAATTGATTAGATTTTGGCTCAATGGACAGTAAAGGAAAGATCAGTGTGCTGGGAAAACAATGAACTSGAACAGGCTTTCTTGCACCTCCTGCCCCTCCCCCCCCCAAATTAGCAATAAAGGAAGAAAAGAGGGGGGGGAAACAACTAAGGACCAATCCTCCATTGGCCTTAGTTGTAAATAAATGAGGTGACCTTAAGGTATGGACAGACCATCACTTAGTGTGTTACTGCACATCAGTTGAGCTGCATTAACTATGTGTCCTTTTCCAGCCATGATATTTTAGAAGTAAAATGAGCTGGCTTGAAATAGTTTTGTTTGTTGGGTTGGGTAACCAAAAACATTCAGTTCTCTCAACTCTTGTATAATGTAAAAAAAAGTGTATGGTATTTCATTCTTATCAGAAAGGGGATACAAAAAGCATTCACTAAACACGTTAGAGTCCTTGTTTGGATATTATAATTAATAGTTGTCTCCTCTAATTTAGCACAGATTCATTCTCATAGAAAAACTGACTATATATCACATTTCTAAATATACTTGTTTATCTATTTAGAGGGTCTTTGAAAACGTGAGATATATATTTATTTTAATTCTACAGTTTCTCTTATTCTGCCAAGCTTCTGTAATACCTTGTGGATTTTTCCTTAAACACGCTGAAGTAAGGGCAGTGCTGAGCTCTGTGTGGTTAACCCTGGAGCTTCCTTATCCTAAAGATAAACTCTCAAAAGTTGAAAAGAAGGGCTGCTCCTGGTAATTTACTTCTTCTTGGTACTTCGCAAAGCTGTGTCGCTGGAAATAACTTGAAAAACGTGCAGGCCAGTTGGAATTAGCACCACTGCATCAAAGGCAGAGCTACTCCTTTTACTGAAGCAGAAGCTCGGGTCTTCAATCTACTTTTGGCCTCATTGGGTGTCCCCTCCAAAATTAATTAACTAATGAACTGATATCAAGTAATTTTTTATATCATGGACTATTGATAAAATCAGTGTTAAGTATATTAGCAATTAGGAGAGTAAGAGGATGTTAGGAATCCTTACGTCCAATTAAGTATTATGATTTAAATTACCATCTTCCCATTATCCTCTCTTTCAATCTATAAACTGTCCTTTGCTGATGATGGATGTTTATAGATGCACTCCTCGAGAAGCTGCATCATGTCTTGGACTATCTACGAGTGCAGATTAATGCATGGATGTAATGATGTCTCTAGCCCTCACCACCCTTGTAGTGACATTTAGGCACCTGAATGCCTTTAAACACACAATCCTTCGTAGCCTAAATCCTATTGACTTTCAGTAAGATTTAAGAGCCCCGGTTTGTAATTAAATCACTGCAGCTTACTGAGCTGGTGCACCAGCTCACGTGTGCGCTCAGGGCCCAGCTGCCCAAAACACAGGCGCAGCCTTGCAAAACAGACCCAAGTGAAGCAGGACCGGACATCCCCGGATGTTCTTCCGTGGTGAGGCCCATGTGGTGGGTGCCAGGTGGCTTAAAAGGGTTACTCTGGCACTGCTCCTGGGCTTCTTTTTAAAATAGTTAGGCATGCCAGTATCTTTTATAATCTTGCCTTAGGGCTCTGTTCCTCAAAGCATTGTGGCACCTACCCTCAGCTGGTTAAAGCATTTTCAGTGACGGAAATGTACAGGACAAAGTTCCACTGATTTCAGTTTTTCTTAGAAGTTGGTCACTTACTTAACTTAAGGATCTGCACGTAAGGACTTGCTCAAGGTACTGTCTTAAAGTACATAAATATTTTTAATTGCTCATCTGCCTTATAGACTGAGGCCTAATCAGTTACTAAAAAGATAAGGTGCTCATTTTTAGTCTTTCTAAGCAAAAAAAAAAAAAGTAACTTCTGTTCAGAAATATTCTTAAGTATCAGAGAGGAAAAGTCTGCCCACATTGTGCTTTGTATCAATCTAATGAAGTCTGTCCTGTGCAATTATTTCAGACACAAATTAAATAACATTCATATCTATGCTAGTAAACAGCGTATTGCTTGCTGTTTCTACCAAGTGTAGCTCTAATATTTATATTATACTTTCTACTCATTGTGAGATGTGGCTGAATGAAATTTAGCTTCATAACAAACATCTCCAGGACTTAATGGACCGAAACAGACACTGTTGAGCACCAAGTCATGGTAGCAATGCCAGGCACTTCTGGGGAATTATTTGCAGGTGCAAAGTACTCAACAGTGCCAAAGGTTTGCAAAATACACACAATAATCATCTGAATAAAAAGTTTCGCTGGTAAGTTGGAGTAACTGGTATAGTCCAAGGTCATGGTTACTGATCTCATGATTCCCTTTTGGCACCAATTCCACCAAGTATCTTTCAATAATCAGGACAAGGAAAAGATTCTAAAATGCCTCATTACAGTATTCATAATAATCTAAAAAGACGCTGTTGCGTAATGTAATGATCTTCTACACAGTCTAACTATATAACATGGATGACTGGGAAAAGTAATGAAAACTTACAGTATCAGCACATACTAATTAACAACTCTTTTTATAAAAAACACTTAATGTAAAATTGAGAATGCTAATTTTTTTGGCTACATCAATTCTTCGTCATACGAAGTTACGAGACATGCAATCTGCACACACTATTTTCCACCGATGTGTAATTATCTAATCCAAACCAGCCCAGCTCCATCCGCGTGAAGGAGGCCATTTACGCGGAGGTGCCCAGCCTCTCCACGTTCACACAGCCCCTTGTGCACGGCACGTCCCTGCAACGCCAGCACACACCTGCGTCCTCGTGGGATCAGCTAACTGGACCTTGGGGATATAATCTTCAAAGTGTAATTGCTCAACATGAGCAAACCTGCATGCTTGAAAGGCGGGTGTTATCCTGGCCAAAGTGAGGAGCTGACTGGAGGCTGCGGGCCATGCAGACATACATACACACATGTATGTATGTATATGTGTATATATGTATTTATGCATTTATGTGTGTGTATATATAAAAAATGCAATACAAGCCTTCTGGAAAGGCTTGCCCAGGGAGCAAACATCACCAGGGTGTTTTTATCTGCAATGCAGGTCTGATGTGGTTGCTCTCGCCTTGTAGGGGGTTTTGCTGGTCTGCTCCTAGTATGTTGTTTTTCTTTCTTGGCTCAGTCAACACCCTCCTCGTGTTCAGGTCACACATCTAACAGACTTCATCAGTGTGTTCTTTGAATCGGATCTTGCACTCGTTTAGGAGCTTTTTAATTTCACTAAATGATGTCTGATTTGAAGGTAGAATTGAGGCCTTTGGGCTAATTTTACTTAATGTTACAGGATCTCCTGAGAGATTTTTAATGGGAGCATTGTATTAACTGTCCTTACAGCTGCACATCCAAGGATTATTTACAGTAGAGCATCTTCCCAGCCTTTATCATTGAAAATCATAAGCTGCCATTTCCACCCTTTTTTGCCAAGCCCTTGATTCTTCCTTCACCCAGGTGCAGGTCCTGGCTCCATTATTCCCCTCTTTGAGTGTGTCTCCTACTGCCGCAGTTTCTGAGCACGGGGCCAGCTATGGCAAGACACACAAGTGTCTCTGTTGTGCCCTTCCTCCTCTGTAGGAAAAATCGATCAGTGCAGCAATATTGTCGTGCCTAGAGGCCGCAACCAAGCTCTAAACATATAAATACAGTCCGAAACTGAAGTCCTGCTAGCAACTTAAGGAGCACAACCAAGTAGAAAAAAGACACACAGAGGCTGAGTGACTTAAGTAAAGACACATGGAAAGTAAGTAACTGACCCAGAAATAACAAGTCCTCGGTGGCTGTGGTTAATGTTCTGCTCTTTGAACTGCTTGTCTTTCGTTGATTGCTCCTACCTGGCGTTGCCTCCCACGGTCTGCGCTGCACCGAGGTGTAGGTGATTATGGACACAGGGGCCATCCACTCACTGTGTACATGGGAAGGTCTTTTGAATAATACTCTAGCATAGGCTGCCATCTGAGCTGGTGTGGGACGTGCACGTACCTTCAAAGGCACAGGGCTTGACTTCTGAAAATTGTCTTGGAGATGCCAGATGACTGCCAACACCCTGCTTGCTTTATTCTTCTAGTTTGCTTCCAGTTGCATCAGTTTAGGCGATCCTGTTGCAGTTTTATGGTCTGTTAGGAGTTTGCATAAGAACTGTTTCCTCCTGACAGTCTGCTGTTCCTCCAGTGTGACAGAAACGCAACGATTCTGCTCGTTCTTTGCCAGTTCCAACACCTCAGATCTCACACATACTGGGCCTATTTGGTTACCTCACTAAAACGGCGTTAGCATAACGTTGCTCACATGCAGAGAGTGATGTCTTTGAACAATATGATCCACGGCAGCCGTTTTTGGCGTCGCTTGCGTTAAATGACAGCATTTCATACAAGTGCTGAACTAAATCCTTAGTGGATATACATTAGGGTAGCTCTACTCACTCACACTTTTCCAGATCTGCTCAGTTTCCATATCCACTAGCAGAGCAGCACGTGACAGTCTTCACAAGGCTGGCCTGGGTGCTGCCTAGCCAGCTTGCTCAGAAATTGGTATGGTATTTCTTTTTCTTTTTCTTAACATGATGGGTATCATTCGTCATAGTTTTTGATTATATCTCAGTGTTGACCTGTCCTACTTGTACAACATACAATTTAAAATTTGGAAAGTTACATTTGAAAATTATGTTGGACTATATATATAATTTGTAAGGTCATCATTTAAATACCTTAATTATGTATTTTGTCATATAATAAGTCCACTCAATAAATTGAAAGGCATAAATAATGAGGGGATTCTCCACAAAATGCATTAATTTTCTGATATTTCTGCCACATAAATAATGCAAAACTTCATTGCCACTTACTTTGCCAATGTCTTAAATATAGAGAATTAAAAATAACTGAGATGTAAAACCATTATTATGCTATACCTGTATTTCCTTCTCATACCTTATTCAAAATTTGAGTCAAGATTGGATAGTCATCCTTGTAATAAAAAGGTAATTACATAGTTCCATTTTATAATATTTCTTTCTGTTACATTTCTTAATTCTTTTCTTACTTGATTTTGAATTTTAAATATTTTCAGTGTAATTTCTTGTTCATATGGRATGGCTATGTTTGCTCCAGAAAAGCTGCAATATCACAAAAGCARGAAATATATTGCAACAGTACATAGTATCTGAATTTTTCACCAAAGTAGCTCCTAGATCAGCAGCTAACAGTCCCTTTACCCCAGCACCAGCCAGTGAAATTTGGGGGTGGGGAGGTTAAAACATGTTCCTGTGTCATATGGAACAGAATTTAGCCCGATCCAGGAGGGATGCGAATGATATGACGTGCATGTTGACAAAATGCATGAACGTTTCTTGACGCAAAGTTTCCATAGCTGAGAATACTTGGATGAAATACAGCTTTTCCTTCATGCCTACTGCTCTTAGCTGATACCTAATTCAAGGTTCTGCACTCTTCACGGTTGCAGTCTCTGCTGACCAGCCAATTACGTTATATTACCTCTAACTAAGGAAATAAGCATCTGATCCGTATCTCACTGATGCTAATCACTGTTTCTACATCAACTTCAAAAGGTGCTGTTGGATCAAGCAGCATATTATTTACCTCTGGGGATTTTAAATTTTGACGGTGTCTCACAAAACTGGAATCTTTAAGACCTAGTGAGCAACATGTAACTTTTGCCCCAATAGAAGGAAAATATATAGGCTGGCATTGATAAAACTGGGTAGTTCTTTCCTTCAGCTGACTATCTGATCGTTGAGACAAATTGTCTTCTGTCATGAGTTCCTACCAGAGACTCAGCTGTTGGTATGGAGGGCAGGGTCAGCAGTATAAACTTTCAGAGCTTGAAAAAAAAAAAACAAGGTGTTTCTGTAAAGCACACATTTCTGGCCTACTTGAATCCAGCTGCGTGACTTTCAGGTCAGGAAGAGGAATTACAATACAATCTTCACTAACTTTTGATTCTCTACAAAAGGTCTTAACAAAATTGGATGAGTTTTATGTGAATATGTTAGCAGGGTGTAGGATAACTCTTTGCTTGCCTTCTTCTCATTGAACTGGTAGGTAGCCTTTTTAGTGTGAATAGAGCCTTTTTTATAATGAAAGACTTATAAAAATATAATAAATGAATGGAAAGAGAAGCACAGTAAGTTCTGCATCTTTTCATTGAGCCGTTATTTTTAGTAAATTGTATGTAATCATAACACAAAATCCTTGAAATACTATGTGACAAAAATAATCAGAAATCAAGCTCAACCTGAAAATTAAAAGTATCAGCTCACACACTTCAGGAAAGCAGGCTGAATGTATTTTAGATGGTCTAGTTAGCATATTGCGATCTATTTAGCAATGTAGTTAGCATATTGCTGCATCTGGTGCAGTGCTGTATTCCTTATTAATTTTCAATACATCTATTTGCCTGCTTTATTCTTCAGATCTTCCGAGTGCTGCCAGAAGTGCTATTCCATTCCCTCAGATTGAATTCAGTGTTTAACAGCTACTTATTTGGTACTGTAAGTATTGCAATGCCTGTATTTACCCCAGGTAGGTGTAGATGAGATGGGTGTTAGGAGGACAGCTCAACTGCCAGTGAGAACATGCGAAACAAAAATTAATTATAGCATACACTATATGTGATAGAAATGAGTTACTGCCTAATTATGTCTCCTGTTTCCATTCAGATGAATTACCGTTTGTTGTGAGCCCTTGGGAAACGAGGCACACTTTAAAGTTGTAATGAGTGCTATCATTATTGCTTTTGACAGTCATTGAAGTATAATTATCTGATCATCTATTAAAAAAAAATCAAAACTTGTTATATATGAGTTCTGAGCTGGCAAATTATAGAGCAGTCACCTTAGGAGCTGAGCTGCTTGGCTCTTTTCTGTAGTGGCACTGCCATCTTCTGGAGAAACAGAAGTTGTGCTTCCAAATTTTTCACCTTGGGATGAAGGAARCTTTTCATGAGAAAGAAGTAGAACATCTCTCTCCCCTGCCCCCCGCTCGATTTAAAGAATTAAGAGAGCTGCTGAATCGTCTGGTTTTAATGTTAAAAATTGCTGCGTGGATCTACTTTATCAAAGAATTTGGCTGAAGAACAAAAATGGATGTGACGTTTGGAGTGTTGTGGGCTGTTTCTGTTAAGAGGAGATGGAGAGAATAGTTAGGTGCTCCAGTGGYCTGGTGTTTCTTCACAAAACATAAGTTCCCTAAATGCATTGTGATTTGCACAACAAGAAATGGTGCGATATTACTTACCGTAACACCCCAAACAGTCAGTAACCCAAATCAGGCACTTCCAGATTATGGGATTTTAAAAGTAAAGAAGATTATACTGTTTTTCATCTGAAAGAGGACTGTACTGTACTTTGAGTCTGCTTCCTCAGCCTTTCCTGAGCAACCCTGTGATAATTAGTGTTGGCTAGCCTACCAGTTTATTAAGTGGTGATTCTGGCTGCTGCTGAAAGACCTCCTCAAGTCCAGCTGCACCTCCTCATTTGTAGGCCTAGCATTAGTTCTGTTATTCAGCTTTTACATTYGCCTGTATCCCCACTTCTCCTCTGTCCCAACACCAGCTTTTCCACAAATTTTCTTGGTCTTCTGGTGCTTAGCTGGTCCTTCAGTCCTTGGAGGACCTCTAGCAAGAACCTCTCGGGGTCTTTCCAGGCTCAGCGTCTTGGGGTGGGAGCCAAGATGAGCTACCCGATTGCCTGGGGCAGAAATTCAGGTCTAGGCTCCRCAGAGGGTTTTTTTTCTACCTCAGATACCTCTTGCAAAAACAAGAGGGAGAGTGGCATGTGAGCCTCGCATGGGGCTACTCACAGGCAGGGGAGGCGAATAGCTAATCAGAGGCATGTTCATTCAAGCAGGGCTGAAATTCCCCTCCATGCCCAACTACGCCAAGCAAGCCTTGTCTCCTGTCAGAGTGAAATGGGTTGGGGAAGGSTCTTCTTGTTTCAGCTAGACAGTTTCTTACCATTTCCTCAAATTACAGAACTTTGTCTACCTCCAAAAGATGAAATCCTTCCTAATCTGCACTTACCAGGTAACCTCCTAGCCCATACATTTTACACTACTCCCTCTCCCCTTCCAAGTTAGAATGCAATTGTAATTACTTTCAAATTTATCATGCCTTGTTGTCGGGTGATTTTTCCACTATCAGTCAAAAAGAAGCCTTGCTTTTCACCCARTCTTCTTGGACTCGATCTCTCTCTCTGCTGGGGGGAAGCTGCCTCTGAATTACCACCATTTGTGGTGGGAGGGAGCTGTAGTTGAATTATYGCCATTTATGCTCTGTTCTAGCAGGGCTCCACTCCTACCACAGCTGGCTCAGCCTGGTCCCACTCCCAGTTTTGCAGGGCTGGAACTGGGGTATGTTGGCTGTTCAGTCAGCCAACCAGATACATCTCTAGCTGAGCAGTTCCTCCATTCTCTCATACTGTGGGTATGCTGCAGGGATGCTGGCCTCGTGGATATCCAAAAATTGCACAGCCTCTCAATAATACTTTGGATTTGAATCTCTTTTTTCAGCCTGTGATGCATGTAAGATTCCAAATCTGTTGAAAATGAATTCACTAGCATGTGGTTGTCCAGGTTGTTCACTTCTTAATGTACATTGTATCAAATTGCTTCCAGAAATAATCCTGTGGATAATAGGATGGGCATCCACTTTCTTTAACTGCAGTCAAAGCAAAGCCCAAGTCACGTATAGGGGCTTTCTGGTCTTCTGAGGATTTTCCTCTTTATCAGAAACACCTAATTTCCTCCACAAGATTGTTACATCACACTTAACAGAACCCTTCTCATAGATTTTCTAAGGTTTTTGTAACTTCAGAGTACCCTTGCATTTTAACATCATGATATAGTCTCAAGATTCTGTTTTCTTTTAAATAAATCCAGAATAACCAATTGAGACTTTCACCAATATTTAAGAGGATTTTTTCCCACATCTTCAAGAAGTTTTCTTTAGGCTTCAAGTTTTCTCTTAGACAAAAAACAAACAAACAAACAAACAAAAAAACCCTCCCCACTGCCCCCCACACCTCTACCTTTTCCTGTGGTATTCTAAGGGAACATACAAAACAAGGTCAATTACTTGGCAGTCTYTTCCTGCAACTGTACCACTGAAAGACAAGGAATATTTGTATGTCTGCAAAGAATAGAAGAGACGCAATAGACCTTTTTTTCCTCCTGAGCACATTTATTCCCTTCAGCAGACAATACTYTTCTCTCATGCTTAGGGCAGTGTTTGAAATTAGTTTCCCAATAAGCCTATCTGGAGAGAACATCAGCAAGGCAGAGATTTTACCCAAGAYGGATTGCAAAATCAAAGGGCTTCTGTTCTACTAAGTGGGCAGACAGGCATCTACCAAGATTTCTTAGTCAAGAGCTACTGCAAGGAGCATGATTCAAACTGACCACATCAATAGAGCCAGGAATTCCTAAGACAGTCCAAAAATTTATTTCCAAAGAACTGCATTTTTTATAACTGGTCATTATCCACTCAATTCCTCTGCATTCATTAGCTGCTAATGCCCCCAAAGTGCAAATATTAACCACAAGGGTCTTCARCTCTGCAAATATTAAAATCCATTCTGATGGCCATTATAGCAGCTTCCTCTTCTCCCTCTCTGCTGAAATACTGCCAGACCTACAAGTGGATTTTCCATAACAGCAATACAACCTTCCCAAATTCTCAATATCTGCCTGTGTCTGGTAGATGATTAGTTACCTATTAATTCACTCTTCTTTTTGTCACTAAAAGTTCCCCCTGTTGAAGGAACTAAAGGTAAATGATCTTGTTGAAACACAATGTTACCTTCATGTTTAATTTCAATCTGGCAGCTTTAGCTCAGTGAAGGCTATCAGRTGGTGTTATCAGTACTCGATCCAATGGTTTAGCTTACACAAAATTATCACTTTGATAAAACCAACTAATGGGAGACGGCATGTTTTGTCATATTCTCAACATAAAGGGTTTTCATATAGCAAATGTTTTTAATAAGCTGAAACCTACAGCTCAAGACTGCCAGTAGTCCTCAAGCAAAGCTAGACTCTTTCCTGCACACCTCTGAAGTTATGTGCTCATTTTGTGATCAACCTTTCCCAATACTAGTCTTTAACTGTACCATTTCTTTTCATTATTGCTAATTTCTCTCCAAAATTAATTATTTTTCTCAATACCTAAGTGCTCTTCCTCTTTTCTGTCATCTACATTATGCACAGACTGGTGCTGAAACATACTGTAGATGACTAACCTTCTTAGTTAACAATTATTAGTTCCTCAGTGAAAGATCTCTATTTTTACCTTGTGTGTCTTCAGCCATGTGAGAACAAACTAGCCTAAAAGAAACATAGCAGTTACAAGCTAAGCCTACAAAATTGTTGATTTTCTTAGGAACTCTCTTTCCTGGCTTCCAGTAATGCCCTTTGCTGRAAGCAAAGCGCCTGAAAGGGGCAGCAGCAGACCAGCTTCCAGACATCTCATCCTGAAATTGTGCTCTCCAGATATTGGTATTAGTTGTGCTCTGGTTAGCTCATTCTGATGACTGGATCAAAAACATATGTCAAGGGCTTGCACTGAGCAAAACTACTAGCGATTTTGAACTATTTTACACAGACAGTTCAAAATTTCCTATGTTATCAAGGAACATCCAGTTTCATTTATTTCTCAAGGCAATTTTTTAGCTCTTTCAACCCAGCTGCCAGGCTGACCAAAATCTTCTGAACCTCCCGTTTTCTGATGCTGATATTCTTTTCTCCCCTTCCTGAGTGAATTAATGTGCTTCAAAGACGKTTTTTTTGTTGTTTCTCACTCAGTGGGTTTCTCACTCTCATCTGACTCCATATTCACAACTGCAAGGTGGCCACCTGTCTCTGGGCAAGATACTCGATGCACCCTTTATTACCAGTRGGGAAAAATACGCTGCATTTCCTCACATCTGAAAGCAGACCTCTACCTACGGTCAGGTGAATAATATCTGAAAAGTCCCTATTTCCCAGTTCTTGATACAAAACACRTCCCAGATAAAATTGTATATGTCACAGCTATATGAAGCTAGTGACAGTAATCCKCCAAGATGAAGGCTTTGTGATGTACTGGCACAGTCTTCTGTAGGTCATGCTCTTTGAGGGGGAGCTTTGCAAAGTAGTCAGTACTGTGTGTACTCTTTAAATTATCTCAGTGAAATCAATACTGAGGATGCAGAACTTTTATTTATAAGTATCTTTATTTATAAGTAGAGTAAAAGTTTTGCCTGTAATGGACAAAATTAGAGTTTAACTGGCTTGAAAGGTGGCTGGCATATGGTAAAGAGGCCATGTTCTGTGGTTCCTGTTGTACAAATGCATYCTTTAGCTGAAAGAAAACAGTGATTATCAGAAAGTCAATTGTCATTCTGCCTCTTTAGAAAAATTCCCATTAAAGATAAAGCCAATTTTAATTAGATTAAGTATCCAATTACTGTAATTACATTTTTAAAAAATTCACATCATGAGGATGACCCTTATAAAAGGGGTTACAAGAATAATTAGTGTATTCATATTAACCAAAATGTATTGGATAATATTTATACCCAGAAGGCAAAGTACATTACACATATTTCACCTTTGGGGAAAGCTTGCAAATGTTTTGGCAGTGGTATGAATATTTATAGGCAAGAGCGTGCTTTAGCAAGATTATATGAGAAAGCATTTATATGCTCACAAATTTTTACCCAAGGGTAAAGTATACATAAAATGTAGTGCAGAGATTACGGATATGCAAAGTACAATTTAAGCGGGGAATTTATATCAGTTTGTTTAATTAATTGGAGCAGAAGACTACTTATTTTTGTGACAGAAGGGCCCAAAGAATTCGAGTTTCCTTTCTGCTGATTAATGACAACAGGGAAGGTGCAGGGAAAAGACCTTCCTTCTGCAAGCCATCACCTGGACCAGGGGTTAAACCAACCCCTTTACTGTGCTCCTGATCGTAGTTTGAAAGCAATCCCATCTGTTACCTTGTACTATCCTAAACTCACCATAGAGTTTGAAAACAAGCAAGCAGCCTTTAAGTCAGTACTGCTCAGTATAATTTAGAGTTAAATTCTCCATTTCTCATTACGGGGAAGAACTGAAGATACGCCAAAGAGGTTTGCTCATGCAGAGAAGACAAGAAATCACATCCTTCTTCCAAGCAACCAATGCAGTTCTACTATCACTACTGAAGGCACAGAGTTTGTGACCCGTTTCTACCTCTTCTTGGGTACAGCACTGTCTTAGTGCACTGCAAAAATCTACCACCCACACTCCTGCGCTATGTACAAAATTCCTCTTTGTAGACTACAGAGACWGAGGCTTTCTCAGCAAATAAGGAAGATGCAACATAACATGGATTTTCGTTTGTTCTACTGCCAATCAACAGATTTGGGAATTACCAGGACTACATTAGGATTTGGCATTATCCACTCAGAAAAAAACTCTCAGGTTCTGTACTGTAGTTTGATATTAATTCAGACTGCAGTATTTGACCCTTCACAATTAGGCTGCACTGCAATGAGAAGTGTGTTTGCAGCAAGTACCTATGCTCCAAGCTAAGTTAGATGAGAGRTGTTGTGTTGGCACATATTTTAGCAAGGGCTAGACCCGTGAGGAGGTTCTTGAGTCATATGCTAGTTTGCACTGTAGTTTAAGTTAAGGAAGCTGTCCCTAATTTACACTGATACCAAAAATTTTTACAGCAATTTAGAAGTGAGCAGTCAAGAATGATCACATAAAAAAAGCTTCAGCTGATTCATTCAGCTCATTCATTTTGCTGAATTATCAGTAAACATACTTAAATATTCATGCCTTTCCTGTTTTTCAGAATCACTGAGTATTGTTTGAATACTCCAGTAAGGACCAGAGGTAAAATTACATAAAACATGTTAATCTCCTTTGCTAGAATCCTATTTCCATAGTTGCAAATGGCAACTTGAATCARAAAGATTTTGCCAATGACTTCCATAGACACAGGATTGGACCCATATTTTTTGTGAAGTCCAAGTCTCTTATATCTTAAACTTTCTCTGGAGGAGTTCTATATTTGGGTGCAGAAGACAAGAGAGTTTTGTTAAGTCCTCTTTTTCCTTTCTTTTTTACCTAAATCTTGATGATCGAAGACTGCAAAGAATCATTGCATCTGTGCAGTCTCTACATATAGTCCCAGCATTAAATTCCTTGCTTTGACACTGAGCTGCGGTAGGTTTCTTGAGTGGTCATGGCACAACTGCCACACTTGAATTAGAAAGCTGGTGATTTTGTGTGAAAATTTAATTTTAGAGCATTGGTCTCTCCACTCCTCCTTAACTTTGAATGGGAAAAATACAGGACAAACTGCTGTAAGAGTTTGKTTTTTTCTTCCAGCGGTCTTGTTAGGAACAAGGTAGGAGCAGACGGGCAATCTACCTCATCCAAATCTAATCATGGAGGAAGCCCCAAGATATCAATGTTCTAAATCAACTGGCTTGATAATGCCCACAGCATTTCTAACAGTGAAATTGTCCTCTGCAGCTAAAGCCCAAAAAGCAAGGTCGAGGTGCTCCTCTCGTAGGTGTTTTTTGTCCTCCTTGCACATCCCAAGAGTTAAATTGGAAATAGAAATGATGCACAAKACTGCTAGGACAGGCCAGTAGTGGTCTCCCTGTGGTCAAGTTCTCTGCTGCTGTCCTGGCTAAGGACTGATGTTTTAGATGCASAAGTGACTATTTTAAGCAACTGCAAAATCTCACAAATACTCTCCACGGCCTTAGAGAGAGACCAACGCTGCCGTTCATGGCAGTTGGTCATTACCAGGGAACCACTGCAGGTTTCGTATCACAAACCAAGTGAAACATTTGTTGTTAGAAAGTGGATCGATGACGCTTTCATGGTCAGGGTGATGCTCCTACCCTGCCTGTTGACTTTGCCACTTCAGACATCCAGAGCTGTTGGCAAGTCTAGGGAAGAGGCATAATTAAGACCCCAAACAGGTAGTTCCCGCTTTTCTTCTTTCCTGGGTGCCCAAGGATGGGCGAGCGACCAAGGCATGGGAGGAGATGGCCCAGCCCAGTCAATCTGATCACGGGTCGCGGCGAGCGGGAAGGTGGCCGCGGGCTGCCGCGTCCCCGGGGCGGAGGGCTCAGGAGGCAGCGCTCCCGGCACGGCTGCTGCTCGGCTCCTCTCGGCGTTCAGGCAGCGGCCGTTCGCTCCGCAGCCGTTTCAGAGCCTGGGGCGTTCAGCGGCTGCAGAGGGCTGYGGGGTGTGCCGAAGCCCTGCCCTGCTCCCCTCAGGCCTTCTGAAGGGCAACTGGCGAAAAAGGAACTAAATTCCCTAGTCGCTGCCCAGACCCCATGCAAAACAGTCTGATTCAACTACAGTAACACAGTGTAATATAAATAAAATGAAAATACAAAACCATACAATTTAATTTGACATGACTGTCAGTTTTCTGCTTCAGGCAATGAAAACGAGCAAGTACAAACAATGAGCTTCTTTCTCCCTTTGCTCCCATCCCTTCTTATACTGTTACTTTCGTAGGAAGGCGGCTCCAGGATGACTTTGCGAAGCAGCAACCTGAGCCAATTCCTTGGAGATGTGCAAATTTCAAGCTCCCGCCTGAAAATATATCCCCATATATGTTTTTAAAATTTCTTCGACAGTCTCAGTAAATTGAATTAACCTTAAATATGTTCTGGACTCTCCCACAACTGTCCTTTGTGCTCAGAGCGCGGGGAACAGCTCGGAATGCAGGACCCAGACGCTAATAGCCTAAAAAACCCCAAAGGCTTGGCCGTTTTTTTTTTTTTTTTTTTTTTGCCCCCTGCCGCGGGGTCGCGCGCGGGGGCGGCGCCACGGCGCATGCTCGCGCTGCGCGCGCGTGCTCAGAGCGCGTGGGGGGAGCAACGGCTGAATAACGGTTGAGTAACGGCCGCGCTCTGCTCGGCGCGCGCGGGGTGGCGGCGGCGGCGGGCCGCTATGGCGTTCTCGACCTTCAGGAAGGTGGCGGTGGTCTCCTGCCTGGTGCTTTGCGTCTCCCTGCTGCTGCCGCGGACCTTCTTGTCTCGGGGTGGCGGGAGGCAGGAGCCCGGGGCTGCGCCGCTCGCAGCGTCCGCGCCGCCCGAGGGTAAGAGGCCGCTGGGGCCCCRGCGGCGGCGGCGGCTCCGCTGAGGCGAGGGTGGATCGCTTCTCGCCGCCAGTCCTTACCCCGGTGTCGGGGCCTGGTCTCCCTGAGGCTGGTTTTCGGCTTCTGGTCGGGGGACCGAGCTTAAACAATGGGCTCAACCGTGAGCCCGGCGCTGGGCGGTGGCTCTGCGGAGCGGCCCCGCGGCCCGGGCTTCGCGGGGTGCTGCTCGGCTCGCCGGCCTTTCTTTGCGTGAGCCTTGCTTGTGTGCCGCCTGGTACCAAAATGTGGTGTAGCTGTTCCTTCCCATAAGCATTAATTGTCTCGTTTTCTCTTCTTCTCTCCTTAAAGACGTGAGGAGGCTCCAAGATTGAGTTTATTGTTCTCATCTATGCTGTGATTTACATTTTTTCTTATTTCCTCAGTTTGAAATATTCCAAATTTCATTTATTTTATGCAACGAGGGTACAAAAGTTACTGAAAAGATAGTTATCCCACATTCCCTTCATTGTGATACATTACTTTTTGTGTTGTACATAATGCTTTTGATGCTTCATTTGAAATAAAAGTTCACTTAAATCATCTTCATTGTTTAGTTTCCTACACCAGTATTTTGAATTTGGCTTTAATGCACCAGATTCTCACTATCAGCATGTCATGATTCATGGACTCTGATCCTGTCATTACAAACCCTCAGACTGTACCCATTTTGCCTTGCCATCCCACTGTGTATGCCCTGCTCTCAATTTTAGAGGAATGAATCCTTACAAAAGCATCCCTTTGGTTTTATGACCATTGCCTTTCATCTTAGTTTTTTTTTTTTTTTTTTTTTTTCACTCCAAAGCACTTAGCAAAGGTATCTAGTCTCATAACCCCATTTCCAGACAGAGAACTTTGTCCAAGGCTATTCAGCAAGCCAGAGGTAAGACGTGAAAGTATAGAGAACTTCCAAGTTGTGTGTGGTGTATGCTGAGCTATGCAGACTTCTGTTTGATGACTTCTGYGTACTGCTAGCAGCCAGATGCTTAAGTGATGTTGATTCCATTTGCCTAGGGTAACTTTTCAAGTCTACTAAGGCCATTGTTACTGCTGAAACAGTGTTGTGTATCTTGAACATGCAGGTGACTTTTATACTGCAGCTCTCTGTCCATGGTTACTGTGTGTATTCTTGATCTTTTAACAGCTTGAATATAGATTCATAAGCACTATGGATCTGCAGATTTGTAGTTCTGCTGCCTAATTTCTCACACGGAAAACCAAAATGGCAAATCTTTTTCCCGTTTTTTTGATAACATGGTAAGGGCAGTATTCTGTGCAGGCGTAAGTACTAGGCCCAGCAAAGAACACATGGCCGCAGGGCAGACTGTTAATTTACATGCTTAAAGTTGGTACGGAAGCACATTTTCTGGAAGGTGGCACCAGCATCTTTTACCTTGTGCCTAGGTGCAGCTCCTCACTTTAGCTCCGGAGCGACACCAGATGGCGGAGTTGGACAAACCATTTTCCTACAGCAGTGCAGCCTTAGGTGGTTGTGAGTTATTGTTGCGGTGCTCTTTTAGTTGCAGGATGGACTGGATTCAACTRATCTGGCTGAAAAATGATCTTCCAAAAAAAAAGGGGGGGGGGGAGGTCAACAAGGTATTTTTCAGTGAAACCTATCTGATCTATGGTTTTTGTGCATGTTCTGGCACAGTGTAAAGGGAAGCACCTGCTTCAAGTGCTGCAATCATAAAGTGACTAATCATAGTCATAGTTAAATGCTTAATGTAGATAATATAAATATTCTTTCCCTCATGCTGTGGGTAAAGAGTAAAACATGATTTAGTTCTGGTTCAGAAATCCGGATTTAGTTCAGAAAGTGTTCAGCATGTTCCCGTGTTGCACTTGAGGTATCTCTCCTTAGCTGAAGATGTAATACCTCCGATAATAAGTTTCAGATTAAATTTATTGTCCGTATTTTCCATTTTAATAGCAATTTAATGAAGTTATTGCTATATGGAGCAAACTATTTCACCTGATGTTATTTTTAGTAGAAGACTAAATCTTTGTTTAGTTCTGATTCACATCTTTGTCATTTGTTGTCTTCTTAACTGAACCGAGACTGCAGTTACTGGATGGTAGTTTCAGAGACTTGAAGTAGTAGTGTCATTCTTGAAGTTAATAACGTGCTTATTGTAGTTTTGGGGACAAAATGCCTCTGAATAAAAGATTCTTGAAATTTACCACCATTTGTTAAAATTGGATGCTATAAGAAGGCTTTTTCTCAGCACAGGCTTTAAACATGGGAATGGCACTTCCTGTAATAAAGCTATTTTCAGAAGTGTCTTTTATGAAAACAATAAATTCAGACAGTACTGTAGAAATTATTACTGCTCAGACAGAAAGGATGTTCTTTTTCTGAATAATAGTTTCACATATAAAAATCCCACTATGAATACATCACACTTCCAGTTTGCTTTATGAACAGGTGTTTGAATTTTCCAAAAGATTAAAAAAAAAAGAGGAAAAAAGCACTAATGACAAATTTCTAGAGTATTTTTAGGATAGTCCTCTAATATATGCCATGCATTTTGGAAAATAGTGCTAAGATGATAGTTTAACAAAAATTTTACAGCTGCATGACAATGGATTAACAGTTTGCATTTGTGAGAAGAATGAAGTGGCATCAGTTTTCCAAGAAAAACACGGGGTCAGATAATTCTTTGGCCAACTTGGATTTGTGCAGTACGTCAGCTATATGCAGGTGTCCCTACTTGACAATTCAAATGCTACTGTTTAGGGTAAGTAACTTTTGCATTTTCCTTTTTTTTTTTAACTGCCAGCTGTGAGATTTAATTAAAATATTTAAGATTTTGATTGTGTCCATTAAAAACATATGTGGTGGTTTAAAGTTACAATTTCCAAATGAACATTCCTTCTAACTTTTTTGAGTAATTTTCTTGTAACTTTCAGTGCAACTCTCTTGATGTTGCACTGTTACAAAGTCAGTAGTGACAGGAGAATAAAAATTAGAATGGAAAAATATTAACTATATGGAAAAAAATCTAAAACATGGATCTAACAATAAATGAGATCATATAAATTAATACTGAAATAGTGATTCCAACGATGAAATGAACGTGAGTTTGTAGTGTAATTAAAAGGACAGATTATTTGGGTTTTCTCTAGGCAGAGGTATTGGGAAATTAGAGTATGTTAATGAAAAGCAGCAGAAGTGGTGCAGTGGCTAGGAAGAATACTTAAGTTACATGCCCAGAAAAATGTTTCTTTCTTGTGGATTATTCTCACCTATTATACTGTGCTTGGAAGTTATACAAGAAAATACAGAAGGAACATACTTTTAGTCTAAAGAACATGTTATTTTATCACACAATCCGTGCATCTTTCTGTATTCCCACATACGACTTTGGAACCCTCTGGCCAATTCATCTGTTTAGCAGAGGGATGGAAAATAAATGTTTTATGAAAACACATTGCTGAGTRGAGGATAGAGAGCCTTACAAGTGTCCTGTCTGAGAAGAAGACTTCAGTGTGAATGCCTGTTGCTATTAAGAGTCTACCCTAGAGGGAGAGCTTGCATACTTAGAAAAAGCTTTGCTTGGAGTATGGATCTTCCTAAATAGCAAGGCCAGCTGGGCAGGGGAGAAAAATCTGTACAGAGCTCTGAATTCTGGTTATCACAGAACCATGTTTCATTTCCATTTCCTATGAGTGTCTGAAAAAGGGGTTTTCTTTTTCATTCATTATGATGAAAATTCTGTGAGAAAGGTCTGTGAGTGGCACCTGGGCATTCCTAACAATGGCAGTCGAAGTACAGTCTACAGATAGCTTTGAAGGCTGGAATTCGCATTGCTAATTAAGGAAAATAATTTTGTATCCTACTCTCACATATTCTTTCAGTTAAAATTGTTGCAGAACATCTAGAAGTCTAGGTGCTGCTTTTCTGGGTTTGTTACTTTTTTTGGGGGGGAGGGATATTCTTGCATGCACAATGAGGAATTGTAAATGACAGCTGAGAGCTTACTTTTTGAAAGCCAAAGTAGTGTAACCATGTTGTGGGGACTGAAAGAAAAAGACAGGGTGCCTACTGCAAACTGGTGAAGAATTGTGATGAGATTTGTGCATCCTGGTGCGGTTGTTCTAAGGAGTTGTTTGGGTAACATCTGAGAAGTGATGAAAACAGTCTTTTTTGCTTTGCTGTTATCTTGGGTAAGTCCTGTATGCTTTCTAGACCCGTCAATAATTCTTCTACACTTCCTGGAACCTGCTGTTTGAAATTTCACATGAAAGATTGTGAAACAATGAAGTCGTATCCTATAAATCCATCCTGAATGGAGTGTGAAGTTAGTATATCTACTGCCTACATACACTTCATGTATGTCAAATTTCTTTATGTATATAGATATGTATTTCAGCATTTTACAGATGCTAAGATACTGCAAATAATATGCTATCCAGGCTAGGAGTTGCTGTATTACTGTACAATGATTGAAGTCCAAATACCTTTATCAACTGTGAAGCTGAGCTCAGTAGCATTTCCTAAAGCATCCTTGTAAGGTAGAACATGTAGTAGGTATTTAATAAAAAAAGGCACTTGTAGTGATCTGAATATTATCAGCTGGCGGGTTATTGCATTTTTTTTTTATTGTCTGGTTGGGTTAGCATATTTTTTTAAACTTTGCTTTACTCAGTTGAGTGTTAGTATTGCTAAAAGATTAAAAACTTAGTAATTCTAATGTGATACTGCTATTAAGTAGGATTTCACCTACATTCAGAAACCTACGGTCTCTTAACTAATGGAAATGTTAGATGAGGCATAATTTCAGTTTTTGGACTTAGTTATTCGTTGAAGAGACAGGATTAGACAAGACGTGCTCTTCTTGCCTTGTAGCTGTTTTGAAAAGTTAAAGTGTTACTGACAAATCATTAACACACTTACTTAAGGTTAAAAGATTGTAAAAACAGGTAGGGTTAGTAAGGTAGAGTTAGCACGTGCCTGAATCAGATCAGCCGGGATGCATCCCTCTGAAGCTGTCAGAAACCAGCTGAGAAACCACTTGAAAGGACAGCAGCACTGCACTGCCCTTTGGACAGAGCTGAGCGAAGGTTGCGTGAGGCCTTCTGCCAAGGAACAGTCTCCTTCCTACAGAATTGAAAATGTATTTTCAAAGTACCTTCTGCCAGTACTGGAGACTAGATTGTGCAGCAGACAAGAACCTAACACATCACTTCTGTGGTTATGGAGGAGCATTACCTAGAGGGTTTTATCCACGAATATGTCACTATTTCCATTTGACTGTGGTTTGGGTTTTTTTCACTGAAAAAGTGGAATCTTGTTACATCACCTACAGGTGTGTTATGGCGTTGGTTTATAGCACGAGGCCAGAATAAGATCACCAAAGAAAACTAAATAAATCAAGGAAAAAAACTTTCTAGGTACAGGAAAGTGATTGAATTAGTGGGTCAACATTAAATTTGATAGAATTAGTGGTAATCAGGAAAAGAATGGTGAGTCAGATCACCATTGGCAGGAAAACCTGCTCAGTGGACAGCAGGTGTGTTAAAATCAAAATGCTAACTTTGATTTAGAGCGCTGACGATAGCTCCAAGCATTTACAATCCCATGCTGTGCATCAGTGTGGCATACTTAACTATACTTTGTGTTTTAATTGTGCCAAAATCAACTGTTCAGAAACAGTTAGCAAACATCAGCTGCCTCAATATCTTAAGCTCAAAGAACATTTAACAAAATCAGGATAGCACTGTTCAGAGAAAAAAAAAACATACAATAGTAAATGCCATAGAGGAGAAAGAGTAACTTAACTTTGAGATACGAGAAGCTCTAAGAAAATAAAAATTAAGAAAGGTATATCACTGTGACGGAGATTTTTAAAAATAGTTAACAGTAGTTAGATTATTTTAAAACTACTTTGAAACACCAACAACATTCAAATATAACAAATGTACTTAAGATAGGTTTTGTCATGTCTGTGAACTTCCTCGTGCATTATTCATAGTGCTGAATATTCCCATAAAGCCTTAGAGAGTGAAAAGAATGCTATATCATGTGCTGTTTCCTGTAAAGTTGCAACAAAAGTGTTCTTGTGCTTTTGCTGTTAGATTAAGCCATTAGAGAAGATGGGATTGGAATAGTGTAGGGCTTTTAAAGACATAACGGTTTGAAAACCACTATACTTCTGACAGTTAAGGTAAAGTAGGTTGTTTAAATTAAAGTAGTACACAAACTTGCTTCTTAAGCATTTCCGTTTATTTACAGTGTATGTGACAGCTTTCTACATATGCTGACTTAAGTTGCCTGTGTAGACAATTTCTTCCGTAATTTGCGTGAGGTTTTCACAGTAGAAAGCTATGGGAAATTTCCTTTTTTTAAATAAAGAAGTCATTATAAAATTTTAAAAATCAGCAGGGAAGGTTTAGTACTAGAAGCCATTAAGCTCCCTTTTAAAATTATTTTGATAATGAAATGACTAGAGTGTGTCGCTTTGGCCTGATTATTTTTACTTGGATGAAAGCTTTTAAAGCATAAATGAGGCCTCATGGAAAATTTAGAAAACTAATCAATTTAAAAACATATTCTCCATTGTCAGTTATTTTCTGTGTTCTTGTCCACCTCTCTCTTTCTTTTTTTTTTAATAAGGTATTTTTTCATGAATGTAAGATGTTTTAAAGAGGTTTATATGCTCTTACTGTTTAAGCTGCACCTGAAGTGATACTGTTTTCTTCATGATATAATACTTGTTTCCACAGTAACCTACTGTTACAACACATTTCTGCTGTAGCAGAGGGACTTTCTTGTAAATAAGATACTGTGACTTCCATCATAGACTTTTAATAATTCCCTAGAACTAGACTGTACAATAACAACTTCCTCAAGTTAATGCTGAGCTAGTTTAAGAGTAGTTTTGGTCAGTGATAATATACTTGGACAGTTTCACTAAGCCTACAGCACTGAAGTTATTACTTAAAAGTGCATGTTTTAATAACAGAACTTTTTGAAACTATTCATATCCTTTTCTAATATTTATTTACTGTAATTACCTGTGTTCAGGAATTTAATTGTCTACAGTGATGTATCCTAGCAAGAGCAGATGTTAGCTTAATTTATATTTATATCTATCTTATATCTAGCGACTTACAGAAGTAAAGCTGCTTTTTTTCAGTGCTGTTTCAAACTTTTTTTTTTTTTTTTTTTTTTTAAGTGATTTCTTCATGCAGTGCTTGTAGCATGCCTCAGCATCAATGCTCAGGCAGGCTGGCCTAGAAAGAGCTTTCCTACTATGCATGCCAGGAAAGGGGGAACGTTGCAGCTGGCTTCAGTGACTGACTTCGGCATTGGCAACCTTCTTTGTGCAGCCCAGTCTGGCAAAATGTATCTGGGTCTTCTAGCCAGCTCCCCCTTCTGCCAAAATCTGCTGCTTAGTAATGAAGCAATTCAGTTTACTCCCCTGTTATGGTGGAAGCAACTGTAGGTGGCTAGTCCAAGCTGGGCAGGGAGATAGAAAACAGGATGTCAAGTACATGAAGCAGTAAAATAATGGATTTCATGGGAAAATTGCTGAATTAATAGCACCAACAAAAAATACTGCATGAGCATAGGTTTATTGAGATGCTGGTGCCTTTAGGTTGAACAAAACAGTCCATACTTTACAGCACCATTTTTGGCTCTTTGTAGTGTTACGTTGGCATCTATGCCTTCATTTATGTTCACCTTTTTTTTTTTTTTAATTATTTCTGCATCTCTTAAGTCTAGAAATAATTTTTCTCCCTAAAATACTAAAAACTGTATGGCCTAAGCTATATACAATCTCCTGTCTTACATTGCTTTACGCAACAATTTTTTTAAGGAAAGTAATTTGAGATGCCAGCACTTTTTTGTATCTTCTATTACATATTAGGTAAAATCATGATTGTGCAACCTATTTCTTACAGCGCTAATCAAGAATCTGTGAGCATGTACTGGGCTAACATTGCGGTCATACGTCAGTCCTCTAGATGGGTCATAGTGTCTGCATTAGCATACTTCTGCATAATATTGAAAGATCAGGCTCATCACGGAGAACTGATGTTGTAGTGCTTGTAGTATTGTAGTAGAGGAAGGAGATCAGCTGCATGTGCTCATTTTAGGCTGTGTAGAGAAGGCATTGAAAGTAATAGAAGAAATACAATTGCCTTGTGTTTTTTTGCAGGGAAGCTTGGTCGATTTCCGCCAATGATGCATTACCAAGTGACGCCGGACAACCGAGCTGCCCCTCATTTTCCAAGGTCCCACCTTGCTGAAGCGGTTGCCAAAGCCAAGGCAGGTGGAGGTGGAAGCAGTGGTGGAACTGGGAGAGGTCTTGTGGGGCAAATTATCCCTATTTATGGATTTGGCATCTTCTTATATATCCTGTACATTTTATTTAAGGTAAGAACAACGTGTATTGAAAAGATGAATATATCAACTAAGCAGTCTGAAAACTTAAATGCTGGTACCAGTTTTATATCTGGCTTAATTTCAGCTCTGTTCAAAAAAATACTTAAACTGGACCTTGGACTGGCAATGAAAGATTGGTACATCTGATGTTTTTTGCCATTGCAAATACTGTAATTAAGAATGCACCAAAGGGTTGCTATAAACCTATTTTAGCCTTTGACCCTTTACAATTTTTTAGGAAATTTTTTTCCTTGGAAAATGTGTACGTATGTGGTGTCTGTCTATGTGGCTAAACGTGTGCATGTTCTATGTTAGATTATTTTCTAACATACATATTGCATTCCTTTTTATTATGTACTATTGCATGCTATATATGCTGTATAGGTTATATGCTATATTGTGCAGAGAATGAACACAATTACTGAATGTCTTTTAGAACAAAAAGCACCACATTCTTGGAGAATGGAAGTTGGTGAGGTTGTATTACCCATAGCAGCTGAGGTGCTGACTGAAAGCTGATTTAAAATGCCAGATGCCCCTCAAATATTTAACAGTTGCTTTGGACTTCTTACAGCTTTTTGTTACACAGACCTGACTTGTATGTAGGTGATTACAGCCTGGAGAAGAGAGAACAATCTTTGTACTCCGCTGCACAAGCTGACAGTCTCAAAATACCAGCTCGTTTGGAAGGAGGGGGAAGGGGACTAGGCCTTGGGGAAATTGTTTTTTCCTTTAAGTGAGGGTTGAATCCAGACTGATCAATGCCTGAAAAGCTGAGTCTGTTCTGGTGAGTAAAAGAATCCCAGGGCAAGAAAGAAGTGAATTGGGTGAGTTGATTAAACACAGAGAAGAGGAAAGAAATAGAGAGCCTGTAGCTTCTATATAGAGCTACTCAGTGTCTTTTGTGCAAAATTGGTAATGTTCTCTGACATTTATTCCTTACAGGAGGGATAAGTGGATTGCATATATTCCATCAGAACCCATTACTTTATTTCTGAATAACTGCTCAATCCAGCATTTTTTCCCTTTCCACAGAAGAATTACAAGATCAGGCCCTTTGGTGCAATAGATACACATTTAAAATGAAAATGTTATATTTGATGAGTTATGCTTTCATTATGTTTAAAAATACTGTTCGTTACAAGTTTCTTTTAGGACTCTTCAGTTGGCAAGATGTCCTAGGCATCCTTCAAGGTTATCTGGTTTTGCTGCTGGGGATGCTTTTCTATGGTTAGTTTATAGCATAATTTTAGCTTTCTATACTTTTCTTTGTTTTGTTGCCTTTGAGGCTTATATACTGCTATTGTTCTAACTCATGTGCATACTGAAGCATTTCTTTTTTGTTTAACAGCTGTCTTCTAAGGGAAAAACTGCAGCTGGGGAGCGGAAATGTCCTCCTGCTGTACCTGGAAACATGAAGAGGAAAATCAGTAAGTATTATTTCTAAGTTGTATCTGTGTAGCTGTTTACTCAGTAGAGTCACAATCAGGCCAGCGTCTTCAACTTATCGATACTAATAAAACTGCTTTTCTGCCTAGTAAAGAGAAAGCCAGGAGCTTCTGTGTTAGAGTGAAAACATGTTAAAATTAATATCTAATCACTCCTGGCTAATGAGATTCTGCGATAGTAGCCTAACATGAAGCCCTCTTTGAGCCCTGTTTTCGGGATACTCACTGAATTAACTAACTGCCCTGATCTGCTGAAAAGCTAAAGTAAGCAATGATTAAAAACAGATGATGTCAGTCTGTAATTATTCTTTCATTTGTAGTATTCTAGTAATAATATATAGTTATTATTAAAAGCTAGATTAATTTTTTTGAATTTTGAATTCATTGTCATCTCCAGGCTTTTCACTGCTTTTTCCCTTCCTTTTTTTTTACTATGCTCAGTTTTAATGACTAGAATGTAAAGAAAGGAGGCACTATGAAATATTTCTGTGATTTTCCCTAAACATCAGTGAGATAACAGATTCGCCTATCTGTAGACGTTTGTTGATGAAATTAATGAGTTTACTTTTAAAGATTGGAGAGTAGTTACTGTAACAGTATTAATATGTATTGTGTTTAGTGGCTATATTCTTATAATAAATAAAAGTACATAGGGCTTTATAGAAAGTGCTAGCAGTAATGTAATGTTAATATAGCTGTAATAATTTGTCATTAATACTTATATTAGAAAACCCTGTCAATGCTGCATTTAGTGTTCTAGATGGTATTTTTGGTGCACTTACTCTGTGTTGTGCCTATCAAATTTGTGCAATTTATTAACAATGCTAATTGTAATTTATTTGCTAATGCTTCATTAGAGAAACTAACTTTGCAGTCAGTTAAGTAAAAGGCCCAAAGAAGTAGTGATGAAAATGACCGTACCTTTTTCTAGAGCTTTTCATTTGTATTCCTAGTGTTCATTGCAAACTGTAGCAGAGCAGGGGACGAGTGACTGGACAAGGAACCTGAACGCACAGGCTCTTACTAGATCACTGCTGACTGGGAGGAAGTAACTCCCTTTCTCTTTGCCACAATATTCCTCTTTCACTGTGTCTTGGTGCTGCACAAATCAGTGCTTGTACTGTCTGCATGTGTAACTAACCCAGCTTGGTTTCGTTTTGTTGTGCTGTCAGTAACTCTGAAGTTTGAGCACGAGCTGCACAAGCCAAACAGGGAGTACAAGTATTTTTGTTGAAGTCTATGCTTGTGCATCTTTCCAGTTAACTGCTTTGGCTAAATTAACACCAGTTTGGGTGTTCCTGAGTGTTTGCCCACATGTCTACTAGTGTATTATGGACACATTTAGAAAGAGCAGGAACTGTTGAAAATGTCAGCAGTGTTTACTCCCCAGATGTAGTGTGGATAGCACTCGTGCATCCCTGTCCGCCTGAGAGACTGTTAGGCCTCACTGTTTGCCTTGGCATACCTGTGCAGGCAAGTCCATGAACTTCATCCTCTCTGACAAGGATGAGGTTTCTCAAATCATAACACTTACTAGAAAATGCTCAAGTGACCTTTTATCTTTGTTCCCAAGGACTTAACAAGTAAATTCCATGAGGACTATTAATAAAAGACAGTAAACTAAACCCCTGTGGTTCCCCTAGTGGAAAACAAAAACATCAACAATCTGATGGCATTTTCTGTTCTGTAACTTCAACATACAGGGCATTTCCAGTGACCTACTCACTGTGTTTATTGGGTGGTAGCTCCAAAGCTATTCAAAGGTAGTGCTCTCTTTATATCCTATTGCCATTGCCTATAGCACCTGGAAAAGTAGCTAGAGCTCTTTAAGCTTCATGTCTTAGTTTCCTCACAGTCAGTTTGGTTTGGTTCAGCATATGCTGCCTGTGACAATAGAACAGGCAGGGATGCATTTTCAAAGTACCTATTGATGGATTTTGTTCATTTTACAGCTGACTATGAACTCACTCAACTCCAAGAAAAACTGAGGGAAACTGAAGAAGCTATGGAAAAATTAATCAACAGAGTAGGGCCTAACTCTGACAGGTAGGTTTCAAATTACAGCATTTTAATGAGGGATTCTTTTCCAATTAGAAATGAAACGTATTTTACATTAAAAAATATACTTCTTTTGCAAAAAGAGCAAAAACTACACTAGCTGTATTAAAATAGTAATATTGTTTGAAGTAATACTTCAAAATGTAGAAACTTGTTTTTACATGTCATGTTTTTTATTCTGCATTTTTTTCTTTCTGAGGTCTGTTTTAAAAATAAATCATTCTTTGCGTGTTCATTTTCCTTAAACAGAAGAGCAGCTGTCCCTGCCCCACTATTTTATTTACAGTATTATTTAGAAGATAACAGGTGTATCTAAACAGAAATTAAAACTTCTGTATTTAAAATAATATGAATGAGTCCCAAGAGACCCACTTGTTTTATGTTATTTTCCAGTGCTGTGGATTTTTAAAAATGGAAATGCTGTTATATTCTGCGTAAATGCATGTTAGAATCTCTATAAAATATTTCTTTAAGGGCAGAATTCTATAATAAATCTTATTCTGTAACTTAATTCCAACCTTGCAACCAGTAAATCCACATATTTTCTACTAAATATGAACAAAAGAGTTGTAAAATCAGATTTAAAAATGTGTTTATTAATGCTTGCTATAAATCTTAAATGGATACAGTATTTTACATTATAAAGAAACATTGATAATGTAACAAGTTTGTATTTTTAATAAGAAGTGTAACAACAGATCAGTGTTTAAAATGTAAATACCACAAATACCAAAGTGAAATTTGAAAGCAAAAAAGATAGCTGTTCAAACTGTAAAGCATGTTAACTTTTTCTGGATCAATCAATTCCTCTGTTTTCAACCATTCTGTAGGAACAATTGTTTAGCTTAATTGCTGTGCTTAGCATAAACTTGCATGCTGCTGTCACTTGCACTTTGAACGTAGTTTTGAAGTGCCGCTGCCCCCATGGCCACTATTGTGGTTGTATTAGGGGTAGTAAGCTGAGGTGCCAGACTTGCCTTGACTTTCAGGAACATATCCCTACGATGCCTTGTTTCTGTTAAGGAAAAAAGGATACTGCTTTGACTATTCTTATTTATCTGTATTTGGAGAGCTAGCACAATGCTCTATGCTTATATTTAAGCTGCCAGAAATGAGCTGATGTGCTGCCTGGATACTGTGATTGTGGTCAGTATAGGATATTTTTTACTGAGAAAATGGGCTTAGGTCTGATCCAATAACTGCTTCATTCAGTGTTATTGGGTCAGAATTTTTGTTATTGGGTCAGAATTTTTATTTAGTAGAACTTCCCATCTTTGTTCGACCAAACTATTTACATAGATGGATTTAAAGAGCTCGGAGGAAATCAAAATCTGAGTCAAATACCAAATATTGTATGTAGTTTATCTTTAAAAGACGGAAAAGAAAAAAGAACTCAAGATGTACTAAATACCTGGTTTCCAAATACAACCAAGCTTGGAAGCTTTGTGAGAAGCTAATTAAGTTCTGTGATACTGGACAAATGCCTTAAAATAAAGTATTTAATTTAAAAGTATAACTTACGAAATATATGAAAATATATTTCATATATATTTCAGAATAATGAAAATTACTTGCTCTCCATTTATTAATGTCCAGTTAAACAAAAGTCTTTACAATAGAAACATCAAAGAAAGAAACAACTGATATCAATTTTGCATTAATGTTTAAAGGCCCCAGGTAAGGTCATAGCCTATTGTGCTAGATACAGCAAAAGAGACTTTCTGCCAGGCAAGTATTAGTAACAAAAACAAAGGTGTATTTTTTGTTGTCATAAAAACTGACTTATCACTGTAACACACAGGGTTCGTAGTAGTGCTGCGGTCTGAGCTCCTGTCATGGTGTTCTCTCACTATACTATAAGAGTTCTTCTCTTGACAAAAACGGTCCAGGCTTTATGCTGAGTTCCCCTTTCTGTTGAATTCTTCTTTGAATCCAAAGATACTCTTAATTCTGTATATTTTTGTCAAAAAATGTTTCTATTGTACTTCCAGTGATAGATGATTCTCAGATAATGTTATACCATAAAAAGAAATCCTATTTTGAAGGAATAACTTCTGTAGTTTGTAATTTAATCCTGCTTTCTTCTGTAGCAAGTGTTTGTATTGTTTTCTTGCTGTGGCTTGCCCTGCTCATTTTGTTTTTCATTCAATGTCATTTCAAGAAAGTGATGCTAGTGGAAGACCTCTCAATACAATTATCTGCTTAGTCAGATGGGATAGAATAATGCAGCCCTATGTTGCACAGAAGAGAAGAGGCAGGAACTTGGATCTGCTGTTCATACTAGTTGCAATTGCTAAAGCCTTAAATACAGAAATGCACCTTGCAGAAACGGAAAACTTGAAAAGCACAAAGATAAAGATTTTTGGTTAGAACTAGCATGTATTAGCAAGGACTAGAAGCAGAGTAAAGAAAGAACTAGGAAGAAAGAAACTTGGCAGGTACTCAGTAACATAACCATATCTAAACTAAGAGGCAGACAAAGATAATTGTTCCATAATGCACACACTTAAATGGATAGTACATAGTACCTAAGGATGTAATAATTCATAGTTTGAGAAAATTTAGTGTTCTTCCCATCTCTTTTTTCAACAAATGATGAATTTAAATTAAAAACTTTAATAATATATTACTATCGTGTCCTATCAGCATGGAGGACCTCAATATCTCTGGTTTGTAAACATAGACCTTCCTAGTGCAGTATCTGTCAGCAGAGATGAGAATCCTTGCTAGGATTTTGATGATTCAGAAATAAAGACTTGACTGATGGTTGTGTAGGGTGCTCTGCACTAAAAGCATGCATATTACTTTTCCAGGCTTTTAGCAGAATGTTTGAATATTGGGGCAGTGATAAAACTAGTGCAAAAGCTTTCCCTGTCAATATGGCCTGTATTCTTTCCATCACTCTCCTTAAAGTTTGGGCTATTTTGAAACAACTTTAAACTGAAGAATGCTTTCTCTCTGTTTCTGTTGGAAAATACTCTCTTGCAAAAATCGCAACTTCCAGTAATTATGTAAGAGGTAAAAATAATGCAGCTTGATTGCCTGTTTTCAAAGCCATGCTTACCAAGCTGATATTTTGAAAAAAAAAAAAAAAAAAAAGCTTTTTACCATAAACTGAGCGAATGTAATAGAGAAGTTGTCAAGTGAGAGATATATAGTACTCTGTGGTGCAATTTTTGGTCTATAGCTGCATTTTAGTGGTGATTTTTTAAGGTCATGAAGCAAAAAAAATGCCAGTTGACATGCATCTGAGACACCATGTTAGATTATGGATTTTCACTGCAAGCATGATAGCTCTTTAGGAAATGTTACGATTTCAATGTAAGAATCAGAAAATTTTACTGTATCTGTTAGTGAGTACTTTGGGCCCCTACAAAGCAACGTATGCATCATCAACACTGAAAAGTAATAATTCATTTTGGAGCTACGAACACACAGAGCAAACATGATGCCTTTTCTTACACTGTAAACCTTTTGCATCCATTGTCCCTTTACAGTGGGCACCCTTTACAGCACATTATACTCGGCAAATCTGCTGTACGAAGCCAACCAAACAGGTGTTTCACACATCACCAGTCCTAGAGTACTTCTTACTGGAGGCCTTAAAGGAAGTGGTAATATTGTGTGGGTTTGAGTTTCTCCCTCTGTATGGGGAATTCTCTCTTTTAAGCAAGACATGTAGGATCAGAGCAGAATTCTGAAATACTTGCAGAGACCTTGTTTTCCAGTAAGAAAGTGTTGCGTTCTATTGACAGTATCTACTGTATAAGGAATTATCCTTTGTGAAATGTCGCAGTTATGCAGCTTGTATTACTGATTCTGTTACCTGAGCTAGCGTATCTCCACACTCTGCTAAACAGACAGGTCTTCAGTGCCTGTCTGTCTTTATGCAGGTGATATATATTCAAATTGTGTATTTTTTTGTCCGTAAAAGGATTACTTCTAGTTCTATTTCAGCTATTATCAAAGGCAGGTAGCTGATGAAACCATTTCCTCTTGCATGCTGATTAATTTGCATCTCAAATTCTACATAATCCAAACTTTTTATAACATGTCATCTTAAACTTTCATTTGCTTCATGGAACAAACTGCTCTAA
The DNA here is from genome assembly GCF_003343005.1 of Rhea americana. NCBI lineage: Eukaryota > Metazoa > Chordata > Aves > Rheiformes > Rheidae > Rhea > Rhea americana. The sequence continues at coordinate 3,274,166 of NW_028186634.1, read as the reverse complement.
TGGGTCTCAGGGCAATCTCCAGAAAGATCTGGGACTATATCAGCTTTTCAAAGCCTTCTCCCTCGGAGAAACACAAAGATGTGGCAAGAACAAAGATTCTGGAATTTAGTCTTATCACCTCAGTTTAAAGCTGGGTAACTACTAGTGAAACCAGTGGGCCTGCTCCTGATATAAATTCAGTTACAGACAGCTGTGTGAATTGTAGCTGTGAGTAGTGCTCACACAATGCTCAACACATGCTCTGCACTTTGATCACTACTGCACAATGCAGCAGTGTGATTCTAATGTCATACTGCCTGTATATTAATAAGATGCTGCCTTTTGCAGAGTAACTACCATATCCTAATCATTCCCTTATCTGTAAAGCATAAAGTATCTATCATCTGTAGCATTTCATTATTTGTAGCATAAAGTACTTGTTACCTTGCTACTCTGTTCATGCCAGTTAATAAGCAGAACTGAAGGGGGGAGCTGCAAATCACATGGAGCTGCAAATTTTCAAATTTATGAGAATTTAGGCACCTGAAACAGTGTTTTGATAGATGCTCATCACTTAAGTCCAAAATTATTAACCAGTTTCCTCTTCTGTCCTCCCTAAGATTCACAGAGTAGCTGTCTCTAATCCTGAAGATCGTCTGTCTACCCAATGGTCTAGAGAGCGTCAGCTGTAATCTGTCTGACCTCACCTATCACCTACAGCTTAGCATTCTGCAGACACCAAGAACCACCCTGTCTGAGTAACTACAGGTTACAGATCCTGCCTAAAACATGGAGGGATTCAAAAAGTAGCCAGACTAATGCCTAAGTTCCCAGAGAGATTTGGACTGGTACCTACACAGGAGAATAACAGAAACACAATGTGAAACAAGCACAAAAGTCAGAACCATTTTTATGTGTGCTTAGGTACAGCCAGGGATCTTTTTATTCTGACCTCTTCATCTACCAAGTACTTTCTGCTTTGCCCCTAAGATTTTTAAGAAGCTTTATTTCACAGAGAATATTATTTACTGATAACTGTTTCCAAAAGCTAATGTTATGTTGTAAAATCGAGTAATTGTATTAACTGAGCAACAGTAATCATGAGAATCCGCAGTGAAGAACCAGTCAAAATTACAGTTTTAGTCTGATGAAAATATGAGCCCTCTCTTACCAAGGGAATCTAAAGTCTAGTTAGTTAAACGTAACATTCCCTTATCATTTTAAACCTTTCTTCCTGCTTCTCCATCTCCCCCAACCAGGCAGCATTGTTGAATCTGTTGCTTGGTAAAATAACATGATGGTTCTGTCTAGCTGACTTATTTTTAGTGAGGCCTTGCAAATTTAGTGTCTTTAAGTTCATAAATAGGGAGTCATTAGACTGTGGGAGACTAATGTCTCGGTGAGACGTTTTGATCAGGCCCCACACGTTGTTTTAAATGTAGCATAGATTCTGAGCGATATTTTCTTACAATGCCTCAAACAAGGCGTGGTCCTTTTATTCTCACTAAATGTTGTTCTGTAGGCCAGAAACTTCTATAGTGTCTTTTGTACTGGTCAAGCAATTCCGTAACGCTTGCTTGTGTGTCGCTTCTATCTTGCTCTCGTGCTGGTTGTACCTGCCTTCCTTGACCTGTTCAAGATGGCAGGCTTTCTGGATAAATGCCATACTTTATTCTGAGTTAAAGTGCAGATCATGTGAAAATGCTGAATCGCGATCATACTACATCCAAGGTTTCTTCAGAATATGCTGCAGAGACCAAGGTCAAACTCTGAGTTAACACTTTTAGTAGCTTGTAGTAATAGTGGGCTGAATTCTGATGTTTAATATTTTCTAGCAGAACTCAAAATGTTGCAACAGACCAGGAGAAAAGGTTACTTCAGCAGCTCCGCGAGATTACGAGGGTTATGCAAGAAGGAAAATTCATAGATGGCATCTCTCCAGAGAAGGAAGCTGAAGAAGCTCCCTACATGGAGGACTGGGAAGGTAAGCAAGACYTTTCTTTATCCAGAAGATAAAATTGAGCAAGGTCTACTTTAGCCCCACTCCCTGTCAGAATCTGTTGTTACTTTGTGCTTTCTTTTAAAAAGGGAGTGTTCAAAACTTTTCAAGAGCAGCATTGTTTTCACAGTAATAGAAAATGGATTTTGAGGCATCCAGCATTTCTTACTGTGTAAATACCACACTACCATCTGCTGCCAAAAGTGGCATATGAATGTCCATATATGCTCTAGCTGCTGCTAGGCCTTGGCTGTTGTTTATGTCTTTCCATTTCTTTACTGGGCCAGATTTCATACAAAATCATAAAAACCTTGGAATCAGGTTTCATACAAATCATAAAACCTTGGAATGAGAATCAGTATGTTTTTCATAACTTACAGATTTTTACTTTCAATTTGTGGTTTTTTTTGCTCCAGCATTGTAAAACTCAGCTACAGGAAGACTTTCTCTTAAAAATTTCTACATTGTAACATCCCTTCCATTCCTCATTGTTTACTTATATAACTGTTTTTAAGCCATCCCAAGTGAGCAGTTAGCTTTTAGAATTTTACAGGCATCTTTGCAGACTTAATTCCCTGATACTTAAGAACCTTACAAAAACAATTTGAAATACAAAGCATAAACACCACCCTCGAGCTCTGTTTTCTTCATGATACGTTCTCTAAAATGAAATGCACAGCCATTGGGTTATATCTGTTTTTCCAGCTTTATAAAGCATACTGTTTATACCTAGAATCTTCAAAATATTAATCAGTCATTCTGTAGACAGGAACAAAAAATGCATCTATTTAAAGATCTAAGCCTTGGTTTTCACACAATTTTCACCTCTTAGTTCCCACAGCTTTCCACTAAACTCGGGCATTAACTCTTGAAAGTCTGGGTTGAAATCTTGACTCCCTGCAAGTCAGTGGTATTTTGCCATCATCTTCCAGGAACTCCTGTTTTCACGTTCTTGGCATAGCAAGTTTTAGTACTGACAATATAATTTACATAAATGTTATTTTTAATAAACTGTGCACTGACCACTTAAGTTACTACTTTTGGCTTGTACTTTTGAATTTTGTTAATGTTTTGCTGGATGTCACTTTATTCCTAAGGTTATCCAGAAGAGACCTACCCTGTCTATGATAATTCTGATTGCTTCAAGCGTAAACAGGACACAATCCTTGTAGACTATCCGGACCCAAACCAGCCCTCTGCGGAAGAGGTGGCAGAAAGAATGGAGGGCATGGAAGGTGAGGATGATCTGTGCAAGGAAACCCTGCTATCTAATCTCACCACAGGGAGCGACAGCCATGATGTAGTGCAGAAGACAAATGAGGTAACAGGCATCAGTAACCAGGGCAGGGACCTTCATGATAGCCCGGACTTTGAGGAGTGCTGTTACTGCTGCAAGGACAATGATCCTGCTGTTGTAGCAGAGAATGCAGGATTCCACTCTGAGAGCTGCAGCGAAGCAGAAGAGCCAGCCAGGGAGGACCTGTCCGTGGAGTCGGACAGTGAAAATGCAGCGCTGAAGGAGCAAAACGCCGGTGGTTCAGATGAAACAGGCACACTGAGGAAGCGCAATGCAAAAGGACTTGAGTAATAGGGACAACATGTGGACATAATCCTAGATGGTGACAACACAGTTCATAAACTGTCATTTCATGTGGGTTTGTGTCCTGATGTTCTGTTTGCTTTCATCTCTTCATACTAATTTCATTCCTACAATAATGATCACATCATTTCCTATCTGATGGAAGCCGGTGCCGTCTGTCATGCAGTCTTGTCATGGTTTATACTGACTTGCCAGTAGTACTTTGTCTTGCTTTCCAGAAGCTGATACGTTGGAGCAGATTACGCTGTTCAGCTATTTGTGATTCTTTCCTTTCTAATTTCTGAACAATCAGTTCTTATTTTTACCATTGTCATCCAAGAGTCAACTAAATATCTCTTCTGACAACTATCTGTTTGTGTCTTCCCGTATGAAAATAAATCAGTATGTACTTTTGAGACTATCATCAGGAAGATGGAGGAGGAAATACACTTTTTCTCTTACCTGGATGTTAACTGCTTGGCAGAACAGACCATGAACACACGAGCGACTCTCCTACTCCATCATGTTACTGCTTCTGTAAACCTAAGAAACTGTTGTCACTGCAATCCACATGCTAACATAGCCCACAGGATGCTTCCCAGCACATTGCATGTACAAGACCAGAAGTCTCATCTATTTTGTGCCCCAGGAGAGAGAATGAAGAATTACTGGTTGTGCTTTGTCTTTGCTATGGCCATTAGAGCGCTTGGTGAAACACCAAGATGAGTGAAGGAATCTGACCGTAACCTGTGTTACAGAAGAAYACTGAAAATACCCCTGGGGAGCCATCCTGGAAGCAGGAGAGTAGAATCATAGAATCAGTAAGGTTGGAAGGGACCTCTGGAGATCATCTAGTCCAACCTCCCTGCTCAAGCAGGGTCACCTAGAGCATGGTAGAAAGGGTTGCATCCAGGCAGGCCTTGAAGATCTCCAGAGGCGGAGACTCCACAACCTCTCTGGGCAACCTGTGCCAGGGCTCTGTTGCTCTCACAGTGAAGAAATTCCCCCTCACACTCAGGTGGAACTTCCTGTGTTTCAATTTTTGCCCATTGCCTCTTGTCCTGGCACATGGGACAGCTGAAAAGACTTTCTGGAAGTGTATTGAACGGCTCATCTGAATCCAGGCCATATGAGCTGCTTAACAAAATACATGTGTAAGCCACAGTGTAACAACAGCTTTATTCTTAGATCACTGGGCATAGCTTGGGTGTGTTTGGAAAGACAGGGCGTCTTGGCCTACACACTCACATCAGGCTTGTTAAGATCAATGGATATCATCTGCCTTTGTGTTATTTATAGCAAATTCTTACTACAAAAACTAGGTCATACTAAAGGAATAGGGAAAAGRGCGGAAAAAGCATACTGAATACTTACTCTGTTCTATTAAAAGCATATTTATTTTTAAATCATTATTTGATAAACTAGCTTTTATTTTTGTTTCAAAAGATCCTGGACTCTTTCAACACTCTCTCACTTTTCAGCATGGCAGCATAGACTTCTCCTCAACAGAGGGCTAGTATTTCCTTCACTGGGAAGCTCTGCATGTGTAAATACTAGACTATAGTTCTTCTGCCTTAGTCGATGTCCTTCAACTGCAGTACTAATGTCATCTGGCATCAGTCACTGGAATGAAAGCTGCTTCATACTCCTTTGCCTGCTAATACTGTCACATACCAGCAAATGAAGACTTCATCACAATCTTGTCTAGCCACATCTCTGCACTGGCAGACACTGTCCTTATTTGAAAACCACATTTTATTTAGAAAAATACCTTACTACCAAGTAGAGCTATCAAAGGATTGCCTTCATTCCATTGTAAATAGCAGTGTTTCCTGCCCCTGTGAACAACAGGCTCACTGGTTATGCACTCCTAAAAGCCACATGCAAGAAGAGACTGCGTGAGGAGCAAGGTCGGAAGAGGGGTGTTCCTGGGTCTTTCACAGTAGTAGAAGGTTGATGCTGCTGCATGGCTTACCAAGCATACAGCCCCTTGCCATGAGAAACAAGGATCCATCTCAGTTCTACTGCAGCTTATGGAAAAAAGGACTGACAGAATTTATCGTGTCTGCAAATAAATGTGATTATGATGTACTTCAAATTCCAACTACTTATAAAGGTATGTGAAATTAAAGATGTTGGCTGCTTTTTTTTTGGAATTTGTGCTCAAAGTTTGCAGTATGTTTTACAATACAAAAAGTATGTATGTATGTTATACATAAAGGTAAGGCAGCATTACTAAATAGATACTTCCCATACAATAATAAACTAAAATGTAGTAAGTAAGTAAGTTGTTTTTGATAACAAAACTCATACTCTAAAGTGCATTAATCCTAAAGCTACTGCAGCATGCATCCAAGTTTTCATGCTGGTAAAGACTGCTCAACTTACTTACAATGATATCCAGCAAGTCACTGTTAGTGCATATTGTACTACGCTTTATGCACAAACATGGGGTACAAGTAAACATTTCTGTGGGCCTTCTTAGTGGTCACTGTTTCTCTGCTGGCTAAGCTAGTAGGTCTACCAGGATTTGACACAGCACTGAATAGGAAGATGCACAAACAAAAAAAACCTTCATACCTATTTGAGTGCTACTTTAGTTATGAACTAAACCTAAAAGCTAGGAGTGTAACATGAAAGACTACTTGAACAACAGAAAGGGAGCTATGTCCATGGTACAATAAACTAATTTTTGCAGTATATTTTGACATAAAGTTGTCTGAAAGGAAGAACTGATGATTGTGAACTAAAATTTCCACAGAAGGACTTGGGAGCAACAAAGCTCGGTATTTTAGGTGCCCACTGACCTAGCAGAAATCACGATTCCATAGCGGCTTCCCTGGGCAAAGCCAAAGCACAGGAAGCCTCAGGCTCCCACTGTTAGTCACTACCCAGCTAAGCAGGGAGCTGCTTAGGCTGAGTGCTAGAAACGTGAAAGGGAAGACTCAGCTCTAAAGAACATCATTAACTCTAAGCGAGGAGGTCACTATGTCCCCTTGGAAATTTCAGTAAGGAAGAGGTTGTTAAGCACTTACTTAACATCCTTTCCTTGCAAAAATTAGCGATAAAGGCAGCCTTCCTGTATTAATGGGGACACCAGGATCGTAGTGTGAGGTATTTCTAAATTCTTACGCTGTGATTTGGAGCAAGGGCCTAACCTCAGTTTCCCCCGAGGGTGGCCTAACGAGCAGGCTGTAGGCTCGTCTTGATCAGTATGTCCTCTGGAGCTGCTCCACTTTGCGTTAATAGTTAAATACTCCTTTTCATCTGTGAGATTGATTCATGTGTGTCATGCTGTGGTTCCAAATTGCCAACAAAGGTTTAATTYCTAAGTTCAGCCTGTGTTCTGACTTTGTTTTTTTCCAGTCTCCCAGTCCTTACTGAAAGATCTTTTTTCACAGAGAAGGGCAAGACCAGAATTTCTCCTCAAGCCCTTCAGCRTAGGTAAATCCAGAATTCAGCTCTCTCCTGGTAATCAGTTTGACAGGCTAATGTGATCACCACAGAGCTGCAGATGAAGCACAGTCACCAAGCACACATTGCTCTGGAGTGCAAAAAGAGAAATATTTCTATCAATCGGAACCAATAAAGAAAGCCCAGGGAGCCTATATTCAAACAGAAACATCCATTAGTACTTCTTTTAATACCTGCAACACAACTGAAGGTTTGCAGTATTTTTCTTTTCAGCAGCAGGAAGAGACAAATGATGCTAATGCAGGTTGACTGGTGCCAAAGAGTCTGAACAGCTCAGTCACTTTGGCAGCCATAGCCAAGGTACCAGTAAGTGCTGTTAAGAGGCATTTATACTTCATAGAGCCATTTACCAGCAGCCTTCAAGATGACTAATTCTCTTCCTGCTTTATATATGCCACTCCTCTTATTTTTGTTTGCTTCATTCTTTCTTCCCCCTTCTCAAACAGAAATGTGTATTTATATAAGCATTTTAAAAAAGAACTTACTTGGATCAAATCAGCAGTTCACAAAGTTCACTTACTTAACAGTTTCTGCTCTGGGTAAATCAAAATCATAAAGCAGAAAATCAGCAAACCTGGACCCCAGGAAAAAAACTGTAGAAGCTCAGGTGGACTCCCAGTAAATTCAGAGTCAGGCTTATTAAAAGCATGTGCTCCTTCACTTACTTACAGTATTTTCCACGTACCAAATTAAATGGCTATACATCTTCTCAAAGCTGAAATAAATAGCATATGTTGTTTAAATTAAATAGTTTAATAAAAATTATTATATAAATGTATATGTAAAAAATCACTTGCAGTTTTATGTATTCATAAATAGTGTTTTAAATATTTATGTATACATACATGAAATGTATGTTTATATATTTATATTAATATATTTTATACATTATATACACTATATTTATATCTGTTATATATACTATATTTATATCTGTATATAAAAATGCCAGTGGCTAATTATTTCTGGGTATTTGTACATAGGTACAGATAATTATAGGCATAGCTTAGGATCAGAAAATTACAGATTATCAGATCAGTGCTGGGCACAAAATGCTATAAACAATTACTAACTCACTCAGTAATATTTGGATAACAGGTAAATGTAAAGTTTTGATCTTACTGAATCACTCATTAGTGTTCCTTTTTATTGGATTCTTTCCTTTCTGAGCTAACTCTTAAGAGTAAGAAAAATCTTTAGGTCACAGAACAGTCTTCTATTGAAGTGTGTGTGTGTGTTTTTTTTTTTTTAAACGTACACGTCATTATTGAAATACTGTTTCTGTCCTCATGTATCACAAACACTGGACAAGAGAACCCAAGTAAGAGTTATAAAGTGGTCTGTTTCTCAGTGCTCTTCTAGCAATTATATATTTCAAAGCAAATAAGTACATTATCAGACCTAGTATTCCTTGTACAAATGCAGCTGGAAACATTGGTCTAGACAGATGATTTTTCTTAACTAACTTGTGAATTTCACCAGTTTTAGGGAGACGCACAGATTCCTGAAAGCAAGTTTAGACACCTGACAATATGCTCCTTTTCCTCATCTTTCCAGGATGCCTTAGATACAGTCCAGGGATCCTTCTTGCACTCTGTTGAAAACCACTGGTGTGACCAGCCACCTGTCAAAACGCAGGACTCCCCGTACCTGTGTTATTCCTGACAAAGGCTTTACCTCAGGAACCCGGGAGTCTCCCGTCACTGCAAGGTTCTGAGATAAGATGGTCCATGCCAAAGTTCACTAGCCTTGCAGTTAGAAAATTTCCTGATGTCTAACCTGACTCCTCTTTGCTGCAGTTTGAATTACTTCTGTCCATTACAGATGTGCAAGACAGATTCCCTTCTGCTGTCCAGTATCTTTTTACATATTTGAAGATTTTTATATTTGTGCTATTGACTATTCCTGCCTGAGTAGATTCTTTGCTCTTGKCCCACTGAACTGTCCTCTTAGGTTTATCATTTTGCAGTCTTGTTTTGATACGAGTGAGTGAGTAGGCCAAAAAATGCAGTCCTTAATAACAGCTAGAATTGGAAAGAGTTCAGTTAGCGTTCACAGAAAACAGGCACCGCAACTGATGGTCCAGCAACAGAGATCTGCGACAGCAAATGGGCCTCTACTCACCCTATGTTCATTAGGAATCTTATCATCTTCTTCACGAAAATGAGCGAGAGAGGAGTCTTTCTATGCTATGCCTTGATGTCAAATCTTTGAGCTCAAGAAAAAAATTAACTGAAAATGTTGAGAGATCTGGTAAAGTCAGGGCACTTAGGTCTGGGCTGATAATACCTTTTTACAGTTAGGTTTTAGTTCTGAAATTCATATTAGCATTAAACATTAAAAACAGTTTAAACAACAGTACTGGAAACACCTTATGATAATAACTCTCAAATTCCATATAGCTAATTTGTTAATGTATTTTGAACCTTACGTGGGGAAAGACAAATTCATTTCAAACAGATCAAGTTTAGTATGTCTGCGCATATGTCCTCTATTGGCAAACACTGGAACCTGGATGCTGTACAATGTAAATTCTGTGAAAAGACAAAATTAATGGTTGTACAGACTGATAATAAATACATTTCCTCCAGAATACCAAAGTTTCTTTAAAACGCTTACTTCATAAAAGCACATTCTTTTAAGTTTATCTAGAATTCTATACAGTTCTGAACAAAAAATGAGATGCGTGACTACTCAAAACAGGACAAGATAATCTTGTGCAAATGGACAAAAGACAGGCATTATAAAAAAAACCACAACTGGTTAAATATAAAAAGAAAGACAGTTTTTATCAATTTTGATATTTTCCCCTTTTAAATCTGATATAATTTAAATGAATGCTATATGGTAATGTCCTACTGTTTATCATCCATTGGTATGTTTAAGAAAGGGACAGTAATAGATTAAAAAGTTTACCATAGGAAAGAATTTTAATAAATTTTCTTTTTCATTTTATTGGGAAAGAAACATCCATGTAGCACCAAATTTTCTGCTTCTAGAAATTGAACTAAACAACACCAACAAAAGATGCAGTCTTCTTAACAGGGTTGTATAGTCCCAACAGATTCTAAAATGCATAGTTCTGTGCCTGCTCCCAAAGACTGTCATTATTTGGATGAAAACAGTGTGGGTAACACACAGTTTAATGTCTATTAGGAATTCTAAAAAATTAACTACCTGAGAAGTATTTACTTTCTGAGAAGTATTTACTTTCTGAGGTACTTCTACAGGTTTATCAAATTACACTACATACTCACAGACCTTTTTTTCCCTGCTGTTCCCCTACGCTTGTGACAGGAAACTGTTCAAACAGGAGAAATGAAAGGCCCAGTCTTACAACAGTGTGGGTACAGATGCACTCACTGCATGGCTCAACCCACTGAAAAGTCAGCCCAAAGGAAGAAAAAAGAAAAGCAGGCCATTGCCTGTATTAAATACAGGCACTTACAGAGAACATGTGAGGGTTTTTTCTTTCTTTCTTTCTTTCTTTCTTTCTTTTTCTTTCTTTCTTTCTTTCTTTCTCTCTCTCTCTCTCTCTCTCTCTCTCTCTCTCTCTCTCTCTCTCTCTCTCTCACACACACACACACACACACACACACACACACACACACACACACACACACACACACACACACACGACAATTTCTCTTTAGAGATACTATTTTGCAATCATTAATTCCAAGCCAAAGTAATATAATTCTTTATGCTGTCAGTGTGAAAAGTGGAAATGAGGCCTGATTAATCCCTGGATAACACCAATGGAAATTTTTTTAAGACTCTATATACACACGTGTACATACATTTGTGTACCCGGCCCATATATTTGCACACATAACATCGGATATATTGGCAAAGGCATAAATTCGATCTATTCCTAATATTGAGAATGCCTGCTATACTAGGCACGTATGTGTGTCCCCATGTCCTGTATATATAATACCCAGATGATCTTATTTTCATGTCACCAAGTACAAGATTTATTATTTAAAATAAAGTGTTAGTTTGAATCACAGGAAGAAAATTTTTGCACTTTTCAAATAGTTACAAAAGTCACTTTTTTTTTCATAAATGTTTTACTGTAACCAGCAATACATTTGTTTCTTACAATGCTTGTTTGGGAACCTCCCTATGTAATTTGCAATTACTGTGCAGGGTCAGTTAGTTACTCAGTATGAGTCCTTAAATCGCAGCCAACTATTAATAATGCTTTGTCTTTCTAAATGCCCCGTCTGGTTGCAATAATAATGTCTTAGAATGTTAAGGCACATTTAATAGAAATGTCAAATATTTCTTGCTGATAGACGTATATAACCCTTTTGGTCTGAATGATGCTTCATGGGAAGTGCTTAAGAGCAAAATTTGACCTCCCTTCCAAATCCACTTTCAGACAAAGAGAAGAAATCCTTAGGATTCTTGTGGACACATGCAAGTACAGCATTATAGGGACACTAGCGAGTGAAGTTTCAGTTATACCAGTGGGCTTCGCATTAGGCCCTAAATGGAACCAAGTGTGTGCAAACAGCATCATGAAGACATTTCCACATAAATAAAGCTGTTCAGGAGAGATGCAATTGATACAGGGAGAATTCTTAAAAATGTAACACAACACAAACAATGGCAGTTGTGGTCTAGAAACCAATGCTGAATGCCATTACTCGCGCCAAGGGATGCCAGCTAATATGCCAGGTCGTCACCCTGCTGCTGTTCCCTGGTCTAACTACCTCTTGCCTGCACACTGCAGTTCCACAGCATATGCAAATAGAGCTTGTTCTCACATCTGTTTGGTTTTATGCAACTTTGCTTATCTAGTCCTTCTGGGCACAGGGCTGAATATAGTGTAAGTATAATAAAGTTATCTTCTTATACGCAATACAAACATCTGATTTTTTTTTTGACTTAGAGAGCCACAAGTCCCAATTTCTGCCCTCATGAGGAGCCATTTCTTCAGTACTGAAAGAGAGTATCTCAGTGGCTTCAGGTCTGCATTATTTTTTTCTGTAAGGTTCCATGCACATCTTTGCAGCAGTGTCCTCAAACTGCAGACAAGTGCACACAGGGTAGGAACGACCACATGGGGAGAAAGCACGAACTGTTACGCAGCAGAACAACACACAGCAGTTACATTGCTTAGTGATAAACACTCCTCTGTAATAGATCCACCGTGTGTTTTTCTTGTATGATAATTGCTTGCATGAATGCTAAAAACGGCTTTCAGTGTCCTCCATATCCAAACAGATAAAAATGAAGAAGAAAAAAGGAAAGGAAGATTATTTTCTCACTAAGAAAAGCTGTGATGGGCTCTCTGAAAATAAACCTGGTTATTCTGGCATACTTTACACCATGTTCTTAGCATCAAGCTAAGCTATACTAATAAAGCAGTTGCTTTTAACCTGCAGTCCATGGATCCCTGTCATCCATAAAAAAATCCAAGTAACAACAAGGGCTGTTGTCAGGAAGCTTAAATGCATTATACAAGTGTCAACAAATGAGAAAGGGCTGAAACACACTGCGACAGAAAAAGAGGCCTTTAGAAATGAGGCCTGCGCTGTACGGGCTCTTAGCTTTGAGACTACGATTCAGGGAACCGGCTGTTAGAAATGCTGTACTGCCAGTCATAATTGCTGCCCTGAGAATAAAGCAGGATGATTCCCTTCACATGTTCTCCAGCATCTTGGTCAAAAACCTATTCCAGGCTTTAAATTCACCACCTACCTTGAACTGTGCAATCTGAATCCACTGAGGATTATGCAATCAGAAATGAAGGCCACCCTACTTCAAAATGAGAACATATACACAGGGATTTAACACACTTTAATTTACAGACATTATAGCTTTCATTGACTTAACCTTCTTGTGTGTCCCCATATGGAAAAACTTGCACAAGCTTGAAAGGAAAAGTTACAGAAGATTAAAAATCTGGATCTTAAGGAAGTTAACACAGATTACTAAAAAGCTGAACAGCACGTACCATCTACACGGAAGGATCTGAAGTGATAACGAACAGGAATTCATCCTCAGGGACTGGTCTACATGCTCCAAAAGACAGAATGACCAGTGGTGTTGAAAACAGCATAACATAGTAGTTGGGACAGATTGTATGTTAATTAAAAAACCAAGAACAAACAAAAAAAAACCTGTCATAGTGTCATTGAATTCAGTGGCTCTTGAGAATCCCTAATAGTTGAAGAGCCGTATCAGCACTGCAGACAATATTGCTGTAACTCCCACAAGCGAGAGCATCACTGCCATGGGCCTACTTTGAACAAGAAGCTGGGGGTAACAATATATACAATATACAGCATTTTTATATTTTCAGCACACACTACATAACATTGAATCTCCAAATAAATAGAATTAGAAATTAAATATAACCCCATTGTTTTTTTACTTAGAAGAACTCAGTCGTCTCGATTTAATTTATTTGCTAAGCAGCTTTTCGTTCCCTGACATTTGCATAACACCCTAGTGTCTCTTCTGGGTCATTAATGTAAATTAACATGCATGAAACTTAATTTTAGTGTAATTTCAATTGCCTGATTAGAACTCTCTGTAGTAGTAGGGTTTAGTTTTCCAGTATTCTATTTTAAAGTGAAATAGCTTCATCTTCACAATGCAGTTCAAAACTGAGATCCTCTGTCCATTAGTCAGTCACCTATGGTAAACAGAGGAACACAGGTTTTGGGACAGAAAGTGTAGTTCTAGTGCCAGCTCCACAATTATCTTTTTTTTTTTTTTTTCTAAATAAACTGCAAGTGGCAACCTCCCTGCCATGGAAGGAATAATCCTACTTACCTACTGCTGCTGAATTGCAGTAAGGCTTTACTAGCTGATGTGTGTCATCCTTGTGAAGGACTGTTTTTAGTTTCTGTATCTTCAGGACAAGTCTTAGAGCTGAGTCACCGATTTAGTATGCAGCAGGGTCATGGGATGTTTCATGGCACACACTGCACTACCAGTAATAACACTGCTGGTTGGAAAAATATCTTTATCATAGCACTAAGCATTGATGATTTGGCCTAGAAGTCCTGGGATTTTTTAGGTGAAAAGTTTGTATTTTTAGTATTAAATCTGAAATCTCCAAATTAGAGGCAATAGAAAATAAGGCAGAGAATTTAGAGAACACTTCTTTTCTGATATGCTCTATTTGTGAATAACATTGGAAATACTGACCTTCAGAAATAAATGTAGAGATGCATGGAAGGAAAAAAAAAGAAATCAAAAAAAAAAAAATCAAAAAAAGCATGTTGTACAGGCTACCTCATGTTTTTTCCCAGCTGGAGTAGCAAGTTCTGTTCCTATGTCAACTGAGAAACCTTCTGGGAAAGGCAGCTCCCTCTCAACAGGATGAAGTTTGGTACACCTGCCACTACTTCAAAGTCTTTTTTCTTTAAGTCCAAAATACATTTTTTGAAAATATTTTTAAAATAGCTCAAAAATACCAGTGTTTTAGGACACATGAGAATCAATATAGTTCTACTCCTAGCCAGTGAGAACAGGAGATCCTCCCTAAGGAAGAGGCACGATGGTAAAATTTGTGTTATCTTCTAATACGCCCAGCCTGGAATGAAGAACTCCTCTTAAAAAGTACATTGCACAAACATGATTGAATATGGAACTTATATAGCATAGCGGTGCCCAAAGCCTGACCCCTGACACAAAGCATACTCTTGTTTTGTATACTTGGGAGATTCTCTCCTGGCAAAGCAACTGATCTTAGGAGATAATTTGCCTATCAAGACTGCATGTCTCATACACTTGCCTGAACAGTAAGCATAGCATAGCCTTAAAAAAAAAAAAAAAAAGAGAGAGAGAGAGAGAGAGAGAGAGAGAGAGAGAAACCATTCCTGCAGTTACATGTTTGGAAAGTTAACACAGGGAAGAGATTTGTCAGGGGACATTCAAAAGCGCCTTAGAAGATCAGGAAGCGCAATCTGTCCTGTGAGGACTTCAGTAATCCCATCACTTACTGTGTCCTGATCGTGCGGAGGGATCCCTGCAGCCAGAGGCTGGGAGTCTGCGTAAGACAAGCCATTTCTATTTGCACAGACTACTTAAGTGAGATGCCAAACTTCAAGGCAAGCTTAAGGAAATAACATTTTGAATGAATAATTGCCTTGTAATTTCATCTTATTCATAAGCATTAAAATCAGCTAGATTTTAATACTAAAATCTATAAGTAAGAGTTTAAATCTCACATTCCGCTACTTTGAGAAAGTTTGTTTTATAATTTACCAACACTTCTAATGGCCTAATTAGGGCATTGTGGCAACTGGGATAACCTCAGTAGAAAAGCCTCAGTTACAGCGTCAAATGTGAGAAGCAGACTGCATTGTTAACATCCCACGCGAGTATAAAGCAGTCATAAATCATAACTCATTGGTTTTGTGTCAGATGTGTGCGACAGAGTCACAGTCTGCAGTAACAACAGTTTTGAACAGCTGAGTCACATCTAGGGAAAAAAAAAAAAGACAAACAGTACCAAAGGCAATTGCAGTACAATCACCAAGTGTGTCCATTTGCTACACCAAAGCATAAATAGGCAGCTAGATTAACTGAATCCCCGCACCATGTTCAGGAATAGTAGTTTTAAACAACTGGTGGTGCAGACTAAAACACAACCAACAATASAGCACTGTGGAAGTGTATCAGATGGCTTGTCCTTACTGTTTTTCTGTACTTTTTGTGACCCGGATGACACAGAAGGTAGAAGTTCAAGCCCCACTGAAATCACTGGCAAGACTTCCACCAAATTCAACAATGTCAAGATTTACAATTAAAGAAGATACTTAGCGTGTGGCCAGTGCCTGCCGTTCACCAGCCTCAAAACGCTCCCGTCTGGCCTCTCGGACCAAGGGGCTCTGCTACGTGCTGCTTCCACTCAGCCCCGGGGCCCCGAGGCACAAAGCGGTGACACAGTTTGCACAAAGYCACGCAGGCGGGATTAAAACCCAGAAGACCTGATCCCCAGGCCTGTGTTCTAACAACTGGTTGCCACTGTTCTTTTAGGCTGATTTTAACACAGATCTGTGACATCTATTGCAAGCAGTACCTAAACACAGAATAAATGCATTACTATTCACTGTTACTTAGTAGGTTGTCTCTCAAGTAGGACTTTAAAACAACCCAGTTCATGTGCAAGCAGGCTTTTGTCAGAGTAATTTTCAAACTGCTGCTGAAGGCTTATATAAAACCAATGATAAGCTTTCATTGTGTTATTGAGTAACCAAATTATAAAGTGAATAGAAAGCTTTTTTTCCTCAGGAACATAAGCATAATTTTCCTGAATCATGTCACCTTCCTAAAGCAATTTAGCAAAAGCAGTATACTGTTTCCATTAAAGAATTCAAGAGAGCCAGTTAATTCAAGTCTTTTCAGTGAAGGTATGGAGAAATATACCCTTACTGAAAAAGAGAAATCCATAACTTATAAGCAGTTAAAAGAAATACAAAATATAAAATAAGTTTTAATGCATTTTTCCCCAGTACATAGCAAGTATCAGCTACGGAGCTATAGTTCATAGCAAAATACCAAAACATTGAGATAACTATGTAGATCCCTTTTGTAGCTCCTGGGCTAGTAACAATGAGAACTGAAAAATCTCTGTCAGCCCATAATTCTAATAAATATGATTGCTGTTCTATTACATGTGCTGTTTTATCGGGCAAGCAAAGACACTCCATTAGCGAGCACATTCTTCTCTAAAAATAGCAGAAAAACTAGATGGTAGGGGCGCAATCTGGAATTCCACACCATCAAATCAAAAATCTTCCCTCTGACATCTGCCAAACATAGGAGAAACTGTCTCTGCTTAGAACAGGAGACAGCCTTCTGGCCTGTACTACTAACATAACCAAAGACAAAATATTCTGACACCAATTCAGATTCTTCATCTCTTTGGGGCAAGAATTCATTTGCTTTGTGACTGTATAGCATCCAGTCCTTGTTGCATCCTTACGTAAAATAAATGATAATAAAATCACAAAGAGCTGAGATACAAGAACTGGGAGTGAATTTCTTTACTGAAGGACTAACATGATGTCATTCTTTCTTAATGGGCAGCACTCATGTAGGGCAAACTTTTTATAAGTAGAAAATTAGGTCYAATGCTTAGTACTTTCAGAGATGTTTCTCTGCTGTCTATGCTTAAATTCCTCTTAATTCTTTTGTTCATCAAAAGGAAGCAAAAAGCCAAGAAGTTAGAACTGATGACATTGGTTCATCATGACAGATAAACTCTGTGGTGTCATTTGGGTCCACAGTCGTGGAGCTACAAGATTTTATTATAGAGCCCTTTTCACTAAAGCTTCTCTGTTCTAGTACCTCATGAAGAGAGCCAGCTGGAAACTCTGGTACTATTGTAAGGCAACTTGAATAGTGAGAGATTTGCCCAGTGATTATCAGAAAGCCATTCATGTAGGCTTCTGAGCATCACAATCCAAACAATGGCGTACGGCATTACTATTTCCTGGGATGAATGCACCTTTGTGTGCCATGTATTATCCTGCAAGAGAAGCAGAATGATGGTTTGCTTCTGGAAAATAAATTCTATTTGAGGGCACCAACACATTTCAGTTCACAGAATCATTTTCAACACTTTGAAAAAGGAAAAATAAGGCAAGTCTACACAGAAAATTTGTGTAACAGTTTCCTTCCAGGTTTGTGGACAGTTCTGCCACAACCAATGGTTTGGAAACTAGTTACTGAATGTTTACTGAAAGAAATTCTGATTACATTTTAGCCAAGCTTTTTTATCTGCTACCTTTTAATGTGTTAATTTACTCTACTGAAAAGCCGGAAGGGCCAAATTCAACCCTTTGATAAGGCTTCTATTGTAGG
Organism: Rhea americana; assembly: GCF_003343005.1. Lineage (NCBI taxonomy): Eukaryota > Metazoa > Chordata > Aves > Rheiformes > Rheidae > Rhea > Rhea americana. Next base: position 3,256,299 of record NW_028186634.1, on the reverse strand, counting down.
AGCATCACTGCAAGTGCACTGTAGGCATTATTCATCTGCAGAGAAATCACTGAGTAATATTGTCAAAATAAACACTTTTGAGTTGCACATCCTTGAAGAAAAGATAAAGGGATTGTGAAAAGAATGAAGAGGAACAGCACATGGGAGATGAAGGAAATTAGATAAAAGGCTAGGATGTTTGATGTAAACAGAGTGACAAGTTAAGATTATGAACTCTCATTAAAGCATGCAGTATTTGCCTAAAAGCAATTTGGGCAAGGAATTTGTTTACAACACTCTGCCAAAATCAACAGTTAATGCAAAAAAAAATCAATACTGAGATTTTACATAATATGAAATCTACTGTATTCCAAGTACTCACTGGAACTACATGAAGGAAATGTATGGCTTGCTACCATTTATATTTGTCACACTGAGTGGACAAGGTCTACTTCCTGTTGCACACTGACATGCAGCCACTCCAGAAGCTACTACTGATATGGCTGTGCCACTAACTACTCCTAGGTTATTTCAGTATGTATGTATCTGTGAAAATACATACTGGTGCCAAGAGTATACTGCTGGTGTGCAGGAAAATCTAATTTCATGAGAACTGTGTAATCTCAGATATGCTCAGATAGACCCTGCAAGTATGTTCAGACAGAATCTGCAAATTCATCAACTAGTCAAAAAACAAAATGTGGAGAGCTGCTGAAAAACTAGTAACATCACTTTACATTGTAATGCTGCCCATCACCAGAAAGTATCCCTTTCAAATTATACAAATGCCAGTCTAAATTAAAAGCAACTGCTTTTTAGAGTAGATGACAGGTGAATCAAAAGAACACATACCTTAGCTCAAAAACAGTGAGGAATTAGGGTTTTGGCAAGGGACCCTCAACACAAGTACCACTGTAACTGACACCAGATTTCATGAGAGCTCCTCTTTCCTATTAGTCCCAAGTTAACATCCTCCTCTAGTGACCTGAATTTACAGTGGGGAATTTCTCTTGTTGTGGCTGTTGTGGCTGACAGATGCCGTTAGGATGATGATAATTTGAGCCACTGCTTTCCTCCTGGCACGCTTACAGGTTAAAAAAACTGGCTTGGAAGAAACATGCAGTAAGAGCGAAGCTACACAACATACTAGCAGCAAAACCGTCCCAAGAAGTTTAGCTCTCTGCCTTTCCCCAGCTCCTCATTCTCACTCTTGGGCAGAGGTCCATTACAAGTGAGCTTCCATTTCGTGCCAGTTCCTTGTGGGGCCAAAATGCAGGTCAGGTTATTGTTATGATCCAGGTTAAAAATAAATCTTTCTAAACCAACTTCACTACTAAAGCCAACAGACTGCATATTGGCAACACACAGCTTGCACTTTTGACACAGTTTTATGTGCAGAGAAAGGCAGAATATTGTTAGGGCCCACTTTTTTGGTTATAAAGAAGTCTACTACTGCTGATCCACAGAATTAAAGCCACACAGATTCAACCATTCCTTTGCTGCAGCATACCTGAAATCCAAATGACACCTAAATACTAGCAATGGGAATTCCCATTTTTGCAACAGGCTAAACAAAAATTCTGATTATCACTAGCACTAGTGCTTAAAGATTTCTGACAGGTAACCGAAGGCTTAAGAGCTACCTTTGTGTTAAAATCCAAAGTGAGATGATCATGGATGGGGATGTGAGGCAGTGCAAAACACCAATTACAGGGGAAAACAAAGCATTCACATATGAAGCGCTACCTAACAGGTTGCAGCTCCTGACTCATCATTTTGATCATTCACTGAAGAATCTGACTGCTCATTTATCTCAAAGAAAGGTGACTTTCCAGTTTATATAGTTACATGAAAGTGCTTCTTGCAAAAAAGATTCAAGAAAAAAAGAGTYTCCTGTTATTTAAAGATCACATTTGACAGGCTGAGTCTATCAAGAAAATAGTTCAAAGCTAGTAGACTTTTTCCCCATAAATGATTTTAAAAAACCCTGACAATTATTTATTTCCACCTCCATCTGAAAAAACAGACTTTSAAATAAAGCTGTGAACAACAATAATCTAATGGCAAGCATATTAGTCCCCTGAAATTTCCTTGCCTGTATCCTTGGAAGGAGACCTGATGGCAAATGACAGAAGACTGCATTATTTCTTTTATTAGTTGAAATTACACAATCCAAATGGCACAACCTGTCCTTATGGCCTGTCCCCTACAGTCAAAAAGCGACTGAAAGCTATGAGACAATGCAGATTTGATTTCATTTTCTCCTTATATAATCTTTGGTTGTGCAATACAAGAGGCTATAAAAAGGGGGATAWGAATACACACAGAATAAAACACAATTACTTTTTCACTCCACTCACATTTCAATACCCTTCTGGTGAACTACATATAAATTCTATTACTCTGTGTGCCATCTGGGATAATACTGTAAAGAACAATATAGAAAGATTCATTATTTTTAAAGGTGTTTTAAGCTGCACTTTCAGTTGCAGTTCTTGGCTTTCGAGATATTCAGAAGAGAAGAGAATGGCTTGCTCTTCGCTTATGTTTTGAAATGGTATTTGTTTATATATTCCAGACAAATCAGAAAAAAAAGAAACAAAATAAAAYACTATTTTAAGTCTGCCAATATCTCATTTGTATGCAACATACACTAGATTTGCCTAGAAGGATTTAGCTCAGTAGCTGCCGCTACATTATATTACAGAATGACATACACAGTTTCAATCGATTTCAAGCATTCCTACAATGGTAAATAAATATGAAAAGTGGTTGTTGTTGAAAGTTCAAAGAAGATGCAATAAACAAACTGTAAAACTGCAAAAGGCCAGACAAATTTAATAAAATATTTCCATTTACCTTCTTCGAGTTTACACAGCCTGCTTAAAATAAGATTCTGTGCAGAGAGCCAACTGTTCATATCACYTCATACAAAATATGTGTTTGAATTACCACAGCAATACAAAGATGTAAGTTCCTAACAAGCAACATGCCAAATTCAACATAAGATATGCTTTCTTGGCATCTACAGAGTTTTCCTTTTCCTTTGCTGTATTCCCAATATATTTTCATTTTAAACAAATTAAAAAGCATGTAGATGTTAAAACATAATGACAACTCAGAATTCAAGTGACTTGTGCAACATTATTTTGTGCTTTCTACTTTTCCATTTCCTCCTACTACAATTAAAATTCACCATGCCCTTCTACATATACAATAGCAATGCATCAAGTTCAGTCCAGCACAGGTTTCAACCCTCAGACTTGGCTTTATGCTACACGAGATCCTTGCAAATTCAAAAAAGTGCATCTTTGTTGTGATCTTTCTTTTATGTTGGATGATGTGAAGCTCAGATTATCCAATGCAGGAATGCAACCTTGAGGTATGATTGCAGCCTCAGAATAATTCTTAAATGTAAAAAGAAATTTTTTGAAAGCGTGCTTTCTGTATTTAAAAAAGACACACCATTATAAAGGTGCTACTAGAGCCACGGTACAGTACATCATGGCACATCTCCATAACATAATCAAGAACATGAAATAGGACTTCTATTTACACAAACTTGATGCCACTTTTCAGAAAAGTATGACAGAAAAAAAGGAAAGCATTATTTCCTGAATGTCCTGAATTGTAAAAAGATTCATTTTATTTTCTCCCCAGCAATATAGTGGTCCTCCAGAACTGCATTTTCCCTGGCCTGTTTAGTACGGACCATCAGTGACACCAGCAAGAATTGGGAATTGTATAGCGAACTGCTTCCTCTGAGAGGATGCTCTCCCACACCCCTTTACTCACAAGCCAGTTTGCTGTCAAAACTTGAAAGGGCAATAGCAAAGGCTTGTAGTGCACACATTGGATAGTTGTAGTCCATGGTGAACACATCCTCAGCCACACGGCCAAACTGCATCACAATATAGTCAGCTGCAAGAAAGGTCATAAAAAGTGACAGAGAGTTATTTTGGTTCACAGTCCCTGCGAAATAAGCACGTATTCAACATGCTCGCCTGGCCCAGCAGAACAACTCACAGCAAAACACATTCATACATCAGTCATACATAGTCGTGGCAGTAGATGTGCTGACATCAGAGAGACATGCAAGGATATCTTGAGGGAGGAATAGCTGAGCAATTAAGGATTGCAAAACTTGTACTGTCTTTTTTTTAAAAAAAATGCACAGATAGAAAAATGTTCTTTGCTTTTATAGGCATAAAGTTTCATAATGAAACAGAAAAAACTGCTTCTGTATAAAATATGCAATGTTGTTACATAAACCAAATGCTGAATTTCATACATTCCAAGAACAGACTRACTCAATTTCCAGTTACTTTAGGCAAGTGGATAAGTAAGGATAAGGGGGAAGGAGAGAATGTATGATTGCGATCTAGGTCTAAGCATGTCTCAGTTATACGAGATTCAGCAGTTTTTCCTCAGCTTTTTTCTTTTTGGTACTTCTTTTGTCAGCAAGAGGAAATCTTAGCCTCATTCACAGCCTGAAACACGTCGTTTCAATCCTGGAGCTAGCCTAATTATTTTCCTTTAGAAAATGCAGCAAATGTATACATCCATGTTTCAAACTCAGTCTAGCTCTCAGAGACTGGCGCAGTCATTCTTACCGAGGTTTCCAGGACTCCCTTGTTGTCTAAACATCGCACTAGTCTAACCCAGTGTGGTTCAACAACTAGTGTCTATTTATGCCTGCCTAAAATAAGTGCAAAGTGGTGTGAAATCAGTCTTTCCCCCACTCTAACAATTGTACCTTAGCCTGAAAACTAGGAGGCCATAGGTGGCTTAAGAAAAGCAGCATACAGGCAAGGTCCTAGTGGTGATGTGAGGGGTATTCCAACACTTTCTGGTTGAGTACCGCAGGCCTAGTGCAACAAAGAGTAGTAATGGCAGAGGGGATGCACAACAGGACCAGTCTGAGCCCACCAGCTTCAGGTGGACAGTATACGGGGACCATAGCAAACAACCAACCGCAGAAGGACTCATGTGCTACGAGTGCCAGAGAGGAGTGATACTGCCCCACAGTCCTGCTGACTAGAAGTTGGTAATGTAGCTCAGAGCAGAAAGAAGTCTAGACTGCTGCTCGGTTCACAATCTGGGCAGCAAAGGGAGAAAACTAAGGTAGCACATAGCACAATCACTTCTAGTAAGTATCAGGCAGAAGTTTTTAAGCACCCAGTTTGCACAACTGTAAGGCCACACAAGGCACAGAGCAGTGAGTTGGACCCAACTAAATTCATTCAAGTAACACCAATATCRGCAGAATCACTGTCAGACTGCATATACAGTACTATTTCCACGTATTTCATTCATGGAGCTATACTTACGGTCATTATCATGAATAATTTGGAAGTTTTTCACTGAGGCCTGCGTGACTCGACCATGGAAATTTAAAACATAGGACTGGGTGTCGTCATTCCAGACTGGAGTTTTGTTATGCAGTTCAATGACACTCTCTGTATTTTTGTTCTGCCATCTTGCAAGAAGTGTCTCATGTTCCTGCACACACCAGATRTACACTTCAGTTCAACACTTTCACAAGGCAAAAACTACATTTACACAATAAACATGTTAATAAAAATCACAGCCTAAAGACTAATTGTCCCCCTCAATCCTCAGCACAGCATCATCGAATGAAACAGAGAACTCTGAGGTATCTCAATGAGACCGTGCATTTGAATCCTTTCCACAGCTTAGAAAAGCTTAGCTGTATCCTTTGTTATCAAAATATACTATTATTTGTACTGCTGCTGTGAGTCAGAGAAATAGTCACATATCCCATCATTCTACAACTGTTCAAACACAGATTGATTTTTTTTAACCTCTAAAGCTTCAGAGATGCAAAACAACTCTAACTGAAAAATAATTCAAGTTGTTATTATTATTGACTGATGGTATGCCTTACATTCCGTGGTCTGATGGAAACTCTTTCATGGTCCATATTCATTCCTGGTATGATCACACTCATTTTGCGAGGTCCTTTAAACCCCAAGACATTTGTTTCCTAAAAGTGTTTAGAAAAGAATTCATCATGTTCTGTTCTTCTTTGAGTTAACTACTTCAGCAAAAGAGATGCATTGGCAGTCCAGGAAAGCTACTTATTAGTCAACTCAGAAAACATCTCAAAACTCCCACTTTCACTGCCAAACATTCTAGCTTTGTCTTAGAAGCTCCAACTGGAAAAATGGAATTTAGAGAGTGTTTCCACAAACATTCCTATAACTGGCTGCCAGTTACCTTAACACAATTAAAAAAAAAGRAAAAAAAACCTCCTTGTTAAAAAAGGATATATAACCAGATTGCCTGGCTACTGCTAGGTCCCAAAATAAAGTAGTTGTAAGTTAAATACCATAAAACTTAGTCACATATTTTGATGAGAAACAAAATTAAATATATGCGACCATCTCCATTTATTCCATAGCCAGCACAAAAGCAGATGAGCAGAAGCTGCCAATAAGAGCATCTGTTAGCAGTGCTGTGGTTTTCAGTCTTCAGATACATTAGGCTTAGAGATGAGGACGGTATAAAACAAACATACTAGCATGAATGCAAATTTTCTGWGCTATAAAGGCAGAGACAGCAGAGAAATAACATAGGCACCAACAACATATCCATGGAAAATATAAATTCTTCTATTAAACATGATCTGGTGCCTTTCTAGCCAGGTTTTCACAAAACCATCCAGCATTGTGCTATGCTCTCAAAAAACAAACACTAAAATCCAAATTCACCTGAAGTCTTTTTTTTTTTTTTTTTTTTTTTCACGAGGCAATTTTTTCACTGACTGATCTGGGGCTATGTATTTCAGAAAGTCATCTTCTTTGATCTCAAGAGAAAAAAAAGTGTGATATTTTCCAATTCACTCAGTAAAATCTGATCATATATTTTAGCATTAATTCTAGTATATAAAAGAGAGGTGAACAGCAMCACCTCTGAAAATTCATCCCTTATGTTTTATGGCTCTTTTTTTTGATTTTTGGCTGCATACATTTTCTTCCCTCTGCCTTTTCCAAGTGAAAGGCTGGGGCACATGCTATGGAATCTCAGGAAGAAAATTCCCATTGATGCTACTCCCAGCAGAGTACCACCAGATGCTAAGAACTGGTCACACCCAGGCTCCACTCGATGCAGCTCTACCACTGGTACTTTCAGAAGTGACACTTCTCTCCTTTTATGCATTTATTTAAAACACCCTGATTTTATGGAACACAGCATTTTGTACAATATCTCTATTTCTGCATGCAAAAATCCACATATCCAGTGAGTGTTTTTTACTCACTGGAAACATCTGAAAATACATGCCTAAAGTTTACTCATGCAGAAAAAGTTTTGCCATCTGTCAGATCTTTGAAATTACTTTGGCTGTTTCAGCAAACCATCTGGAGATTTTACACAACTTACCCAAGATTTTCATGCATGCAAGATACATTGCTATGAGTTATTTTGCTGAAAACTCTTGAAGTAGTCCAGCTATGTTTATACACAAAACGTTCTACCTCTTTTCTGAAGCACTTACATCAAGGCCTTTGGAAGACTAAATCAATGTCATCAGTTCAGCTGGAAGCAGCTACTTGGTTCTCCATCATGTCAAGAGTCRAACTGAAATGACTGCTAGTGGATTTTATAAGCAGGTGAGACTGAGCACAGCAAAAGACCATTTCTAAGAAAAGATTCATGCTTATGCTCATTTTCCACTAACTACTGTCAATTTTGGTCTCCTCTGCAACAGCTTAAAAGCTCTTCTCATTAAGCTGCAGTTACGCTATATACAATTAATTTGGATGCTGACTGGTTGAAGACATTGTTTAGTGTAAAATTAAATAGCAGTGGTGAATCACATCCTTCCCAACAAGCAATATTATCCCTTTAACACAACAGCACCATATTCTTTGGATTTACTCAGAAAACACTAAAATCAATACTTCTGATATGCCAAATGATATGGGAACGGAAGGGAATGGTTTTCAGTTGCACAATACTTCCATGTCTTATTACATCAAATGCCACCTACTTGCTAAAATCAAAGGAAAAAAAAATCTATAAATACAGAATACGTAAGTAAAACAGTAGGGACAGAAGAGGAACTTTACTTAAGAGCAGACCTTTCCAATACATCTGCATCCAAATAAAACTAATTCCCGTTATCTTGTGTCCTTATCATCAGTGTCTTTATCTTCTGTGTGCTACTCTTCTATTTTCCCCCTCCAGTATTTTCTGTGTGTATATTCAGAAGTACAAATGGTATTATTAGGGGAACATGAACCAAATTTTGATTTCATATCATTTTAATGCCACTGACAGACTTGATTTACATAGGAACTCAGCATTAGTGTTCTTAGCTGGCAGAGCTCTGTTGACTTGACCAGTGCTCTAATAATTTAGATCAGCTACAGACTTGGCCAGCTATTACTTAGAAGCTGTACTCTTTGCCTCAGTTCAGACAATAAGTGGCTCCTGTAATAAGGCATTACAACAAACTTGACTGAAAAAGGACAAAACCTCTCCTCAGTTTTGCTTTTAAAACATTATGCACTTGCACGAAATTATGTAAGCATTTCACTAGGATGGCAATAGCTGCCACGATAAAAGCTGTGTGCCACACAGCCCAGCTGCTTGCTTGACAACAGCTTTCTAAGAGATTCATGATTGTTTTAGTTATCTCCAAATTTTCTTTGACTTCAGCTACTTCTCTTTTTGGACTCGATTCACAGAACAGTGTGCCTTGCCCTTAACATAGTCTGTATTCCATAGAAAGTCTAAACCCACAAAACCTGATACATTATATCACAATGGAAGTGATTAGACCTGAACAGAAACACGTGGTTTTATTTTTGCTTTATAGAACACTGAGTCACACCTCAGATTATCAGCTGAACTCCATGCTTGCAGATGCAAACTGAAACATGAGTTTCTATGGATATAAAGGAACCTGTAGCAGAATGCCCTGGCACAAATGGTACAGTGACATGCCCTGCCTCTTCATAAATTTTCCTTCATGTTTATGCACAAAACTACAGCAATTCTCGAATCGGCCATTAGGTGCTGCTGCAGGTTTATTAATCTGCTAGCCTGCCGTCAGTGAAGAAGAGTAAAAACAGTTAAGAGCACCTGATGAAGCTCAGATCTTGCACTAATTTTTTCCATGTTGCTTGGAAAACGCCCTAAGGTGAGCTCCACAAGAAGAGATTTCAACATAGTTACCCACAGGTAACAGTACATGCATTGCCAGCTTCTCCTTGTATAAACTAGACCTGCTAAGACGATTCAGCAGGTCAGGTGCATTACATTAGCAGAAGTGGGTACAACTCACACTTCAGATGGGTATTTGATCAGATTAGCTGAGAGGCACTGAGCTGCACAGAGTTACTTTCAATATACAGTTTATTATCGTTTTTGTTGCAGAAAAGAAAACTCAGGGMAAGAACTAATAGGTTTCTTAGGGACAAAGGTATTAGGGGAATGATCTTTATGGCATTCTTCTTTGCTATAGTTCTGCTGCAGGCAGGAACAATAATCTCACTTTAGAAAGCCTGACTATTAATGAAGTATCATTAAGATTTTCTTTTGTCCCATGGCCATAGCACACCTGCAAGCCTGCTACCTTACTCCATAAATATTAAATAAGTCAATGGAATTAGTCATTTTTTTATATAWATGTGCAAGTTTTAAACTGCTGATCTCAAAACAGGCATATATAAACATCCTTAGTCTTAGCCACATTCTCTAAACAGTGACAATGGTTCTGTTCTTTCCAGTGCTCAGGTTACACTTCAATTACCTCCACTGAACTGCAACTGAATTTTTAATTTGGTAATGATAATGATTCAAATGTCATTGTTGTTGACTTGCACAAACAAAGCCTAAATTTTTCAATGTCTAATTGTTTTTCTTAAACTGCTTTTATTTTTTCCTTGTACTTCCAYTTGCCCCAGAAGATTATTTGCTTGGCTCCAGGGAATGCCCTCCTATATAAACCAGTAAAATTAACTTTATTAAACATGTAAGTTGCTCTACATTCCTACTGAAACCTCAGTCCAGCTATAAGCTGATATGAGATCATGGACTTCATCCTGATAGATGGATTTCCTGAGATTCTCAGGTTTCACATCAGAACCTTCACACAGCTTTGGGGAACAGGGTAGGGGTGTATGAACCCAGAGGCCAAGTGCCTGAGTAACAGAACATGGGGAGAAATATGTCATTTATACTATATTCACACAACAATAGCACTCTAAGCAGCAGGAAAAAAACACTCTAGCAGTTAATACTGCTGCCCCTCAGTGCTTTCAGCACTTTACATGGGAAAAGATGGCTTTAGTTTTCATGCCTGAAAGCTTCCAGCCACTGCTGCAGACATTGCTGTCCAGCTACCTGTGTTTTAGATCAGAGAGGCCTCCTCCAAAACGTCATTACATTTTGCCTTACAATGTCAAAATGTCATTGTATCATACCTTTTTGCAGTAACTCCATCTGCATAACTGCTCCTCCCAAGTCAACAGGCTCTCTCAGATGGTACTTGCATGGCTGTGAAATGTCCTACCCCTTCCAGAGCATTATGTAAAAGCTCCAACATCTTCTGACTGAAGGTGAGAACTGGGCAACCTGGCTCTGCACACACAGTTTTTCACCTCTACTTTCAGCTGAACTTCCTGGTTTCTCTAGTGAAGATCAGGTGTTTGATTACGTCAAAGGATGAATGCTGATTTACATAATTATAAGTGAGAAGGAAATGCAGTTTGCTATTTCAGAAACTAAACTGCTCTTTCTTGCATATTTTGCCTGTGAGCAGTACTTACATAACAAATAGCAGCTAGCTCCTGACGTAGGATATCCGCCTCCAGGCTTGCTGTTGTTTTCATTGGATTTACTCCATTGTCATAAACCGTAAACTTGGTTCCCATAAGATTTGATCTATCAAAAAAAAAGGAAAAACAAATTGGCTTTTGTCAATAACACTCCATGAATCATCTATTCCTTACTGCATTATAGCCCTACACAGGGCAGATAATATCAAGTACAAATAGTTGTCATCTTAAATCACAACTGAATGGCAACTCCTGGATTACACACCATAACAAAAATGTAAAGGTACAGTATGGAGTACAGTAAAGGTCCCTATAATTACCCCAAAGATTTCTCATGACATTTTATAAACTAGTAAATTCAAGAAGGCAATAAATAATCACTGAGGTGAGGTTTTCCATTTTGCTTTGGTTTGGCTTTTAAAGAGAATGTTTATTCTTTAACAAAACGTTTATTATTCTCTTATCTGTTTGACAACTAGCTCTGTTAGACTATAGACAATGATTTTCATAAAGTTATAMATAAGGTCAACTTTTACTATTTAAATGGGTATCATACAAACGAGTGCAAAATATGACTTTGAGCATATTAATATTCTATTATCTTCTTCTTCTGTTTGTACTGCAGTAGCGCACAAAGTTCTGAGATCCACGCAGGCAAACAGCAAGAGGTGGTAAGGTCCATTTCCTSCAACATAGGCAATCTAAACATACGCTGAGAGATACCAGGTAGATACGAACAATAGACTGAAACATGGTGGGGTGACAAGCAGAAAAGCAGCATGGGGTTCTGAAAAAACTGAAGTACTTGTAAGCAATGAGGGTCTTTAATAAAAGGCAAAAGACAAGAGATTTTCAGAGTATCTAAGAGATACAACTTCAAAAGTGTTTATATCAAAAGGGCTTAGACACAATCTGCTCATGCACTCTGAAAATCTCATTAGACTGTCTGCATCTTTAGGTGCCTGTATACCCTTGATAATCTGGCCTTTGGGCATTCTAAGAGCAATACATCCTCACGACTTTTAATAAGATGTTGTCTCTTAAGTACTTGAGTCATTTTGAAAACTTGCCTCAGATAGCTGAAAACTTTCAGACAATTACCACATGATGGTATAGTCAAGACTATAATTAATAAGTCATAGTGACTTACAGGTTTCTTAATTTTAAATTAAATTTGTATTAAGTAAAAAAAAATCCAAAAATAAAAAACAGAAAACACCTTAGATGTATCAGTGTTTACCTCAGTTTTCCAATAAAGCTCTCTCCACCCCGAGACAGATCAGTTGGGTCTATGGAGATGAGGTAATTAGAGGTTTTGCTCTTCTTTCGTTTCCTTCCAGCTAACAGAAACACCTAAGCAGTGAAAAAACTCATCATATTCTAGAATAACAGGAGGGCTAGCACACACTGTATTTTGCTTTGATATAAGGAAACCACAGGCAATTTTTTTGTCTTCCAGCATCATTACCAAAGTCACAGAAGGTCACCTGGGACTTAGCAAAACATAAAAAAAACAGAAAGGGAAAGTGACTTTTCAACCATTCAGTCTATTATTTATGGTTTAAATAATTAAATYCAAACTATTTCATTAAATGTTTAATTCTAAGCTGCACTGGCTCTTTCAATGGGATTGAAAATAGAGGCTTTTCAAAATGCAGAATGCAAAGAGCCCCAACTGCTGACTGTCACGTTAAGCTGCCATGCATAGATTCTCTTAAGACCAAAGATTAGATATACATGAAGAAAAGAAGTAGAACAAAGTGATGCTATTGAAGAAAAGAATTAGAACAAAGTGATGCTATTGTTTTGCTTTTGAAACAGTGTAGGGAAAGGGAATATATATATATAAAACATAAGATTGTATTTTCCTTGTCAGACTTCTTCAAACTTTTAATGATTTTTATATTCAGATGCAACTGGTATGCCATTCAAGTTATTTTATGACCTTTTTACCATGCTCCCTTTCCAAGTGGAGGTAATAAGTAGGGTACATCCCTCGATCCATTCCCTTTTTGTCTCTTGTGATTCTACATTTGACGGTGACACCCTGTGGAGCAGGTCTTGCAGCAAATTCCTCCAGGTCATCAACGTCTATGAGAGGCTCATTTGTGGAAGGACTTGGGGCTGAGGCTGCTTCCTAGAACAGTAAGTAACACTCAGATTTCCTCAACATTAAGACACAATGTTATAATTACAAAGGAATGACATTTGATGATAGCTACACTAAAAAAAATTAAAAAAAAAAGAGAGAGAGAGGGAGGAAATATTGTCTTTGCTCTTCCAATTCTTCAGTGGCCTTCAGAGCAGCTTCTCAAGTTAAGGATCTCTCCCCATCCAATCACTTGGGCTCTTGGCTACTGAAGGCCTGTGGAGCAGATCTCTGGGATGCTGATGCTTAGTGCTCAGAACACATCTGGCAGAGTGGAAYAGGGCAGTTGCACGATTAAAGCATTGTAATGGCACAGAACAATCTCTGGCCCACACCTCCCCATCTCAACACACTTCCCCTTTGAGAAGTCATACCAATGAAGGACAGTGCTGGTTGTGGACAAAAGGAAGAAATGGGCTAGAGAGAAATAGATTAAACCAGAGAAAGCTGTAAAAGAAATGAGAAGTTGGTACAGTACAGAAAACAGTAGGGCGTTATCAAGTGGTTTAGCTAGTGTTTGAGGCTTATAATTTTAAACATCTCAAAGCCTTATTTTATCTTTGAAGAGTAGGAATGAAAACAGGGTGGTAAACTGCACAGAAAAAGGCAATAGAGACAAAGATCCTTCTGCGCACCTGCGAGAGGCAGAAAGGTAAATATTGACTGTTTACCTTCCTCTTCATTCAAGTTCGGACAATATTTGCTATTCTTTTCTCCAAGTCATTATTTTCATTCTTCCTTCTGTGAACCCTGGGAGTTATCACAGCAAATCACCTCAGAAATAGTGCATATTAAAAATGAAACAAGAAAGCCAGGCCTATGCTGACTGCACTCTGAAATCAAACAGCACATAGTAACCCTCACTTGTCGGCACTGACCCTTTACCTTACTGGATTTCTTGCTCGTGGCAGAACCAGGACGGGTGTTACTGTTTAACTGTGAAGAACTGGAGCTGTCTTCATCTTCCTCATCTTCCTCCTCATCAAAATTCATGCTGCTTGAAATGCCTGTGGAGAAAGCAATGCACTTATATGAAATACTAATATACATACTTGAGGTAAAACATCATTTATTTTATTGTTGCACCCTGAGGCTTACAGGTCAGACAAGGTGTAGGGAGGAATTCCTTGTGTGAGGCACTGTATAAGTGCATGTCTGAGACAGTACCTGCCCTGAGCTAAAACATTTTAACAAATGAGAAAGGAAATATCATGATTTCCATTCTACAGAGAGCACTGAGTTACCCAACAAAACACAAACAATACTCAGCTAGGAATTAAAATTCAAATCTCCTTTATCTAGTCAAGTGCTTCTAATACAACACAAAATCTTAAACCTAAAATTGAAGCTGAGTGTACAACACATCACATCTATATGGAAATCTTAACAATCAAAATATGAACCTCCTACAGCACATTTTTACCTGATCCTATGCACTCTCATGAGAAGCAGGTCTTACAGGGAGAAGGAACATTTGCATCAATGAAATGTTCTTTTGTATATTTATTTGATGCAAAAATCAGAGTATCAGCCCAGGCCAGAGGAACTGACACGGAATACTTAAAAATTTGACTTTACAAGAATCCCAAACCTCAGACATTTCAAAGGAAACAGAACTCTGAACACCAAAGATGACTTGGCAGCAGAAGGTGTCAATTGTGGGACATTTGCCAGCCCTAGTTTTTCAARGTGTATCACGCAGATGAAGCCACCCTGTACTTAAGTTCAAAGTCTGAACTCCACATATTAGAGGCAGACTATGAAAGATTCAAGGAAAGATACAAGGAAAGAAAAATATTGGTCCAGAATTTCCACTATTGGTAAGTAAGATGCAGAAGGATAAATGAAATACAAAGATTTCTGGAGCCAAGCAGGATGGGCATAATTAACAATTCCTTCTGTACTTACCAGAAACATGATCCAGGGCGACAAGACTGGATTGGGAGGTGGAAGTGGACCAGGATGTTTTTGCATGGGGATCTGAGAAAGGAAAAAATCCATGGGCTTGATTCTGCAAACCCTCAATTGTGCAAACAAGCCTAACTTGTCAACAGGACTCCTCACAAGATTAAGGGATTGCTGGATGGGGCCACAATGCTGCTGCCAAAACTTCCAATTATTCCTTAGGGAAATCACATGTCTCTGGACAACCTAATTTACTTTCCACCTGCTTATACCTGCTGTCATCTTCTTTTTCAGTACTTTGAATTAAGTCAAAAAGACTTGAATTGCAGAACTGAAGCTTCATAATGCATCACTCATGCTAAATAGTTGCATCACAAGCCTTTCTATGTACTACATGCCCTTCACAGCAAGTTTTTGGCCTTATTTTGAACATGCAGATATACAAATTGATAGAAAAGAAGTTCTACACGAATGTTTATTCAATAACATTGAAAAAAAGTATCTAGAATCATATTCAGATGGCCTAAATTCCACCTAATCCTTGTGCCCAGTGTGTCCTCTTGACTGGCTAGGCAGCTGCTGCTCACTGTCTTCCTTAGGCTCTCTAAATTGTTCTTCTGGTACTTCCAGGGATATGCATAGAGACTTACACGCAATTTAGTTTTTTGGAATATGGTCTTGATCTGCAACAAGCAGAGACTGAATCAAACTAATGTACAAAGATATAAATACTGGAGTCAGTATCAGTAATGATATTCTTCAGTTCAATTTTTTGTCATTGAATGATAAATGACATTTAAAAGCCTTTAAGTATTTTTATGCTGTTGCTGCTTCCAATAACTTCAATGCATATCCCCTTAAATAACTTCTGACATCAGATGTACACTGGATAATGAAACAAGACCAAAGTAGTAAGACGGAGAGTATAAAGGTGAAATACAAGCATATGCAATGTTTGTATTTCATGCAGTGCAACATGAATGGTCCCATTATCCACTTTTTCAGTTCCCTACTCTGGACATACACCACACAGTGTGGCAGCATGAAGTTTTCAAGAGAATCTGGTATGCAAGGGAAGCCTGAGTTCACAGGTCAACAGATACATTTTCAAAGTCTGCACAACTCACTCATTATTAATCACAAGCATTATTTCCTAATAATGACAATCACATCCTAGCCAAATATGCATGGTTAATCCAAGCAGTCCATCTTCTCAGCTGGCATCTGCACAGAAAAGCTAGTACTTGCATATGCTATTTTGCACAGATATAATCAGTTATTTCTATATTTGTGCAAATAGTTTCACCACTGATTTTTTTGGTGGTGAAAATTCTGTGCCATTCTTAGAAAAGCCTGCTCTTCAGACCTGAGGGAAAGAATGCTTCAAAGAGCTCCTGTTTTATTCTTGGACACAGAAATCACATCTATTGCTTCCCTAATTTTTTGAAATAGCTGTAGCTTCAGGTAGCAAAGAACTAAGACCACATTGCTGCATTCCAAGTCTTTATAGAGACATATAGGAAACTGATAAATGTGCAGATTAAATGTCAGTTATTCAGTGTTAAAACTTCTGAAATCAAAAGAATGAGTATTTCCTGCAGGAAGAAAACAATTCTAGCTACAGCATTTCTGACAGGTGGAGAAATCAAATAAAATATTTTGTATTTGCTTGCAAGTGCTACCTCCTCTTTACAAGTGGCATATTCTCTTTGGATTGTCTTATAACAGAAATTGACTTTCTGTGTGATCCTTGGAGAGCAGAGCTACTCTGCTAAGAGATATACAGAAGTTCTCTCCACCAAGTAACTGTTAAAGAGCAGAATGGGAACAAATCAGGGCTAGGCACATCTAATGAGAATCAACCTAGCCTTTCCCATTAGGCCAGTTAGCACTCCCCCATGTGTTTTTTTCCTTCTGCCCCTATTCCATGTAAGGAAAGGATTGATGGGTGAATGCAACTCTAAATGCTCTTTAGACCAATGGGGACACAGCCATAAGGATGTGCTGTAAGCTGTGAAACAGCACTGGAAATCCCTATGAAAAGCCCTAACTCTACATAAAGGTTCCCATGAATCCTGGGATACTCAAAACTGTCAGCCAAGCCTCCTCCACTGACATCAAGGGGCAAACCATATAATGAGAGTAAAAATACTTTATGGAAACACCACTATTGCAGTCTTGTCTTTGTGTCTCACAGAGCACAAGCTGTTAATAAAAATAAGTAAATCCCAGCATTCCCAGTTAGAACAAAAGCCCTCACATAGATTCGAAGCATACCAGTGGACCAGTTTTAGCTGGTCTGTCTGTTCTGATCAGCAGTTTACTCAGACCTGGGTAAGAATAGGTTGTATAGTACATTTAAGAACATTAAACAACCAAGGCAATAAAAATTGCTTCCACTGACAATAGACCAAAAAACAGAGAGAATAAAAACTTTTATTAACCTGAAAAAAACATCAAAAATAGAAATGTCCCCCAAAGCAATAAATCAGAGAACTCTGACTTAATTTGAGAATTTTTAAGTCAACTGGGATATTGGGATATTAAGTAGTGTGCATGGCAAATAAATATTCTGAGCCATGCTCTAAGASAGCACAATCACTGCACAGATCAGAAATTGTTAGTCATGCCAACATGCTCCTGGTTCAAATGCCCAGGAAGTGCCACACTTGGAGAAAACCTGCCCATTTCAGATGAATTTGCTCGCATCTGCAGAGTAATATCCCAGAAAAAATGAATCTTAGTGTGAACTGCTCTGCAGATGAGAGGCTGGCATTTAGGTATGAATAGTGTATTCTAGATGAGTCAAGTTTGCACTTACATTTTGCTCTCTATACACAAAGAGTTTATTCTTAAAGCATCACAGCAGTCTTGGCTCAAGCCATCTTAGCTTCAAAGGCTATACACTGATGAAGAACTCCTAAACAATTGCCCTCAGAAAAACCTTTGTGAAGTTTTTAGGATTTCTTCCTTCCTACAGTTAATGTCTGATGAAAGACAGTAATACTACAGGAAGGAAGGAATAGATGCATGAATGCATACATACACAAGTTATCTCCCAAATCATGCACACACTTAAAAAAAAGAAATCCAGCACATTTGAGAACTATGTATACCTCCAAGAAATGCTGCAGAATACACAGTTCTGTCATTTTCACCTCTGCAAACATCACCATACATTGTGAAAACATGAGCAGAGTTTAACTAACAGCAAAATTAAAACTAACACTTTAGTTTAAATGTTGTTATCCCAGACTCTTCTTCAACCCTCAAATACGTGATTTCGAGAGTTGGATAATGTCGAAATGCGAACAGAGGGATATAAGCATTAACATCTGCCTGGTGCTTCAACAGTGGTACTGCTTTACAGATGCGAAAGCCACATCTCTGATAGCTTGGAGGGCTTTGGTTTCTTGGGCCAAGAGAGAACTTCATTATTGTTAATGAGAAAACATTACCAACTACTGCTTATTGCAGTAGGCCTGAAATCAAAAGGAGAAGAAACACAGAGTCCCAATCTTTACATAAGATAATGCTGAGAGTGAGAACAGAAGGATTCACCAACATATGTAAAGCACACAATAAAAATAAGGAGGYAGCTTTGGCTACTCACCCTTTTTCTGCATTGCTGTTCTAAGATCCTGTTTGTTCTGCTGTTGTTGGCCACTAGCCATTTTCTCTCCATCATCTTCATCATGGCTTGATTGTCCAATGGTGAGAATCTGCACTTGACTTCCTATCTTCTGAACATCCTCTTGAAAAGCAGCTGGACCATCAATTCCTTCAGACAACAGCAAAAAAAACTTAGTTGTCATTGTGCCAAGGATTTACTGAGAAGATAAGTACTCGCAAGAAGTATCTTTTCTAAGAAATAAAGCTCAGTGGCTCATATTCAATAGTATTTTCAGGACTTAAATAGGACTAAAACAGCCTCCAATGCAAGCATCTCACTTCCCAAGTACTAACAACTCCCCCACTCCATGTCTCTTGATTTGTTTTAAGTGGTTAGAGCTACCTGGGAAAGAGCTGTTGCCTAGAAAGGAATAGTCCTGATCATCAGTATAGACAGAGTTCATCACACAAAATCCACTCAGCTTCTGAATGCTCACATCTGAACTTCCTCAAATGTACGCCCAGAATGAGACCCAGATATCTGGGATATGCAAGGTGTGAAGCATGTGAGCATCAGCAAGAGAGAAGGGCAAGACATACGCATCTCCTTCAAGCCTTTGCACCTCTGTCTCCAGCATCTCCATCTCTATGAGAGACAGACCTTGGTTCCAGTGTGCCCTGAGGATGCCAAGCAATCAGAATTTTAGATTATAAATTTTTCAGAAAAACAAATTTTAGAATACAAAACTCTAAATATGAGAGACAATTCTGAGTTCCATATAACAAAACAATCTTAGAAATGCTCACTAAATATTTCCAGCAGATGCATTTTTAAAAYGTTAACACTTGTGGACTTCTTCAGCTTTCCTCAGTCTTTGTTTCAGAGTCTATTATTTCATAGTTGTTCAGTCTGTCACTGAGACCCAAACAAACAACAAATTTCTTTTCTCCTTTAAAGGAGAATCTATTTATGCAAGGCACTGGTGCCATCCTTTGGCACATCATTTGGCACCTGGATGCCTTAAATGAGTATTTAAACATGTGAATCAAGGTGTTAGTTGCTCATCCTTATGTGCCAATTTTAATAAGTGGAACTGCCTTATAATTCATTTGCATTAGAGAATCTCCAAGAGATTATAGCCATGATCAGAATTTCACTGCTGCCCTCCAGGTCCATGCYCCAGAAACACTGAAAACTAAATAAAGTCATTGGATAGATAAAGAAAGTGGATGCAGCTTTCCCAGAGATGCAGAACTGGTTCACAAACAGATAAATCTTAATTCCATACTATGCTGTATTCCGTAAAACGCAGAGACTGTCATTGCCAACCAATACTTCCAAGTTTCAGAAACCTAGGAAACTCGCACATACATCTGGTAGTGCATACATAAGGAAGAAGAGCAAGTTAACAAGTCTAAATATGTCTGCTGAGTTAGTACATTGCTGTACAATTAAAGATTGGAGCAAAATATAAAGAGGGAAATAAAAATCCCTTGGGTTATGAACTTCACAGTCAGAAAGAATTTACCTCCTTATTACTGTAAATTGTCTGTGAAGATGGAAAAACAAAAATACAAGCTAACTTCATTTTTTTCTTCAGGATAGCAAGTTAAATCATCAGATTGCAAACGTACTTCAGCTGTTAGTTAACATATAGTGCTGATACGTATTACTACATTAGTAATACAAAAATGCATTTCTGCAACAATATAAATGGTAATATTATCATTTATAGATACAGTAAATAATAAAAGCCTATATACTGCTGGCATTCCAAAATGCTTGTTCATCAGCAATCTGATGAAGAATAAACAAGCACTACAAAGAGCTAGTTCAGTAACAGAATATGGTGCTCCTCACACCAAACACAGCTGAGTAAATCCTGTTAGAAGGAGCCATAAGGGGAAACGGGATTTTTTCAGACTGTGACCTGTAGCAGAAGTCTCTGAACATACCATTTCAACCCTCTTTGCTAGCAGCTGTCAACTTGCATTAAAAGACAACTGAACTGCACAGTTAGCAGGCTTTGCTGTACTTCTCCATACTTGCTGTCACTGCCACTGTGGAAACTACAAATGGAAACACCCTCAGGAACAGCACTGTCTGTGCAACTACCTAATGAGATGTAGCTCTACACTGCAGAAGTGTTTAAAAACGTTTAGGTTAAAAGGAAAAGAGAGAGATGAATAAGAAGAGATGTGACTGACATTTCAGAAGTTCTTATATTTCAAAGTCACAAGGAATTACTGACTCCTCTGCAGCATGCAGAACTTTATTCAGCAGTTTCTGCACCAAATCTGTAAATTCTGCTTTAGTTACAGTACTATTAACAACAAATAAACAATCTGTCCATCCAACCTTGAAAGAACAAACCCCTAGACTAACTAAAATCCACAGGAATCTTTCTATCAACTTGGTACGATGACAATTTCAGAAAGGCGCTTCACGTGATGCAGAATGCACTGCAACCCCATGATAATTGTTCCAGTGGTAAATCACCATCCCTTTGAATATGTATGCCTTATAGTATGAACCAGTCTAGCTAGTTCCAGTTACTCGTTTATTTTTACAGCTTTTTCTGATAGTCAACAGACCTTCTATACTACCAGTTATCTTCTTTTAGAAGTCTCTCCTCATCAAAACACCTCTTATCTTTGATAAGTTAAATGAATGGAACTATTTATGTCTCTGTATTTTTTCCTGGCCTTCAGACCCTCCGCTCTCCAAATTTTTTGAATTCTTCAGAAGTCTGCAATATCCTCTTTGAAGTTTCGAATGTAAGTATTTCAGTAATTGCCTTTTATGCAACACACTGCATAACAGAGATCCTCTCTCCTTGATTGTCTTCTTTCAGCAGCCATTCTTTCCCAGGCTACAGTCTGCCAAGCTGCAAGTGCAATCTACATGCTCTATTACTAAATATAAAACCTGTATCTAGTTTTAAAAAAATGCATTTTGTCTGGTTTAATTCTAGTTTACTGAATACTCAGATTGCTATGGAAAAACTGGATTATTCACAACTCCACAGATTTGTGTTCCTTTAGCAAGCTTTGCCAGCCTAGATTTAATTTCTCCTCAAATTATTGATCAAAGTTACTGAAAAGCATTAGGCCCTTAATAGACGGTATCTCTTTGCAATTTATTTACTACTTACATTTTTCTTAGATAAGTAATGTTCTAACTCATGTAATGTGTTACACTGATGTTGCAAATACCATACTTTAATCTCACACAGCCTAAATCAAATAAAATAAGGAATAGGTCAAAATTAAATACAAGAAAAGTAAACAATGAAAGAAATAGGCAAGCTAAATTTGACATTCTATTTATCTTCTCTCATGATACAGGAATAAGGATTTTCATTAGATCATTTACTGTACTGAAAGGCAACAAATGCAAACCTGAAAAAAGCAATCACTGCAGACAACTAAGCAGTGACACTGACAGAAGCACTAACACATGGAACTTAAGGGGTTTATGGTATCCAAAAATTGACATATATATTTAGGGAAATAAAAATATCCATAGATACAATACATTAGCAAAGATAAAATACACATTGAATGGTATAATTCCCTGTGTTGCAGATATATTATGGCAGTGATCAGAATAGTGATTTTCTTAAAAGTGAGTGTCATTTTGAGATACATGCTCCAGCAAAGGTGCTCTAGAACAGACAACTGCTCATATCCAGTGTGATAATTTTAATAACCTTATCCATATTAACCATAATTTTTAAAATGTCTGCCTAAAATTACATTCTTACCTTAACACTCTTCACCCATAAACTAAACAAGATGCTCATGCTTTGTGTGTATGAAGCCCCTTATTAACTTTGGACACTCACAAATGTAACTTTGAGAAGCCATTTTAAAAAGAACAGAACACCTTAATTACTTCAAAGCAGACATAGATCTGCAGCAACACTGAATGCCTCCAACAGCACTAGACACTAGCTAATTGTGCTGAAGCTGCTGTTTCTGATGCTTGTAGAACATCTGTGCTCACATCCTGTGCTGCCAGGAACATCACGTATTATTAGGCCTTAGGACAAAGGTTACAGTTGTAGGTCACATATTTAGAAAAGAAAAATCAGTTTCAGCATTCTGTAGAGTGTATCACTGGTAGTGTGTGTTATGAACGCATTATGAATGGTTCCACTGATGATCTCACTTACAGGAACGGAAGATGTAGAGAGAAAGAAAAAAAAATGAAAACCGCCCCCAGAAAGCAAACCTTTGCTGCATTATAATATCGTACAAAAACAAACAGTGAAGATACTTGATGCTGTAGACGGTTTATTTAATGTTTGTGTGTGTGCATGTGTGTGTGCATGTACAAATCTATTTATGCAGGCATATGTAAAATTACTCTAAATGTAAGCACATGTACACTTTTATATATATCAGGTCATGTGCGTGCATCTTTGTAAGCCACAGTTCCAAAAAGATTTTACCTTCACCTACCTAATGTCTGAAACACTTCCAAGCCTGCATAACCATGATGACTCAAGGTAGATCTCTCCCTATGCTCCTTCTTTGCCTCACTGACTCCTTGTCCTTCCACCCACCACATTGCATGGAYGGTTCACCATGCAATAAAAACAAACCAGCCATATCTATTGTTATAAGTTTCCTGGTTCAAGAACARAATCAAAAGGCAAAGCAGCTGAGCAGGCTATGCCAAAAAGAAGGTCTTTATTGCCAGTGTCAGGGTTTTCTATTGCTTTCCCCAAAAGTCAGGCAGAGGCAAACTGATGAAAAAGCCCTGGCACACCTGCCAAGAAGAAAAGGAACTCTTTGTATTATCCACTAGCCAACTGTGAATGAGGACAAGGAGGAAAGAGAAAGATTGAAATAATCCCCAGAACACCAGTCCTTCCAGTGAATACCTTCTGGCAAACCTTGACATGGTCATGTCTCAGATAAAACCCAGAGGTAYAATATGACAGAGATGAAAACAAAGAGATTACAAAAAATTGCAAATCTCTGGCATTTCCATCCTATAAATGACTATTTACCAAYGCCTGTATTCTGTTAGCACCTCAAATGTTCTAGATAGTGTTTATAAATAGACAGTACTTTATTCTTAATAGCCTGTAATCTGAAATACCATGTAGAATGCTGATAATCTGATTTTATCATCTAAATTCATTTAAATGCCAAGAAAGTTAAAATACTTTAGGAGGACATGTACCAATCTTTGCTCTTGCACTCTCTTTGCTTTAAATACCCAAAGTGTCAACTATCTACACAAAAACTGAAAAGATCCAGGACTGAAACAAAGGGAGGAGAAAAAGATATGGGAAAACAAAGAATAGGAGAGTTGCTACTGAAAGCCTTGGAAATGGAATAAAATGGAAAAATTGTGCTTAATGTTCAAGATGTATAATAAACAAATCTAAATTTTCATGCATTTTATAGTGTCACGTTATGCCTATTTGAAACTTCAGTTTCTAAAGGATGGGCCAACAACTCAAAGTCCCTTCAATTTCACTGGATTTAGTAATGACAATACTTTATGAGATGTATGAAGCTGAGACCATCTTTTGCTGTTCCAATCCAGTAAACAGTGGAATCTCTCAATGGGAGGGCTGCAGCACAAGGGTTACCTTCTTCTATCCTATATCCCCATCAGCTTTCTGCTGAACAGTTTCTAACCATTTTGATCTGTTCCTATGGATAGCTGCTAAAATGAATATCGATGAACCCTCTCAGTTCAGCTACACACAGCCATCACATTTCTGAGAAGCTAAATAAGTATAAATCATTTGGGATGGAGACTACAGATCCTCAAGTACATCCCTCCTCTTGGTCCTCCAGACTTTGAAGGGAAGGAGGTTCTGCAATAGCATAGCRGAGCATTCCACGCGCAGCGCAGGGTATCCATTTGAGCCTCACTGCATTTTTACTTCAGCTTCTCAACCTTCAGAATGATTTTGTGGAAAAGAAATATAATTCCTAACTTCATTTGCAAGTTCAGAACCAAGGGTCTATTCAGGCTGAACACAAGGCTTGGATCAAAGTCTATTGACTATCTTGTCTAAACACAGAACTGACAACAAAAAAGATCAGAGCTGAGCTTCCTCTCAAAATTGGACAGAGATAAAATATTTCTAGGCACCTCAGCAGAGAAAATATCAGGGTCATTACAATCCACTGAAACAACAACGTTACAGCAGAATAAGGAAATTAGAGAAGACAGACCAAAGTGGCAGTTTTGATTATTTCACTGCTGAAGAGCTAATCAAGAATGAGCTAATTAGGGAAAGTAAAAAAGAAGGAGAAGAAAAGACACCAAGCTATGTTTAATTGGGGAAGAGGCAGCTGATACATATGACTACTAGCTATACGTGAGCATTAGACTGAATGTGAATAAAGATACTCCTGACAATAGTACACACATAGTGTTATTCTTGAATAAACTGGTTACAGATTAAAATATGACAAACTACCCAGCAACAAGTTACAGGCATAAGCACAGTGAGTCAGCTCTCCAAAGCATTAGCTAAGTATTTGACTATGTAGTACATGAATCCCCAATAACTGGATCTTACAAGAAAAGAATCAAACTGTATTTATGTACATTATTTTCCACTCATCATGTATTTATTATGCAAATATTTTGCTGTGAAAAGATTTTTGAGCAAATGTTATTTCTTCTTGCTTCTTTCACATAGACTTGTATGTACAGGTAAGAACGATGAACAAATTATTTACAGAGAGATCTTTACAGTATCTAGGGTAACAAAAACCCATACATTTCTAAATTATTTTAAAATAACTGTTATAATAAATCAGTAATTTCTTCATAGGATACCTGCAAACTGGGAAACATTATAAAAAACTGTATAGTAAATCAAAGAATACTAAATGAGCTCAGTAACTGAATGGCAAATGAGATTACATTTAGGGAGAGGTACATGGCATAGAAAATAAATATTTCTATTCCTAGCTTACAAACAGGATAGAAAAAGTCCAGTTTTCATTTTATAAAGCATTTAGAGGACTTAGGAATTCAATCTACAAAAACAGACATATTATCCACAAATTAAGTTTAAGGAATATCCTGAAGCCCTTTGTGGAATCAGATTCGAAGAGCTGACCAAGATCAGACAAGGAGGTCTTTAGAAGAAATCTCAAGTCTATTTTTCTGACTCTAATTAAATATAAGGCTTCTACAAGAAGCCCATACAACCTCTATAAACATGCTGGCAGGAAATGGAACATTTTCCTCATTTGCTTTTTTTTTTTTTTTTTTTTTTCTCCTTAAACATGCCTTCAAAGGCAAGATACCAGTTTAGATAAACCACTGGTCTGACACAGAAGTCATATCCAAGTCAATACCATTCAGAAGGCTGGTGCCAGCAGTGGGGCTACAATTGCAAACAGCCCATTAAGACCACAACTGAGCATCTCTTCCTCTAGTTTAAGGATGGCAGCACAACCTTTCAAAGGCTTGCTGCCCTACTCGGAAACCAAAGATAGGGAGTTTAGCCTCAGAATCTTGTTCTTATCAGAACAAACAGGATTTCCAACTGTTAAGGAACTTAGAGCAAATCCTGCTTCTGCATTTATTATTTGACGTGATCTACATTTTATGTTAAAAAGACCAAACAAGTTGATATTTTTGAAATATGTATTTATCAATGAATTAGACCATTGAGTACAAGGTTTACTTCTGGAACAGTGTTACAAGAAATCAGTATTGAGAAATGTTCTTGCTCAGAATTATTGCTTAGGAAGCACTAATAAAATAGTTATAATGAAATATGAAAATATATCTTTTAGAAATTTAGAACTCTACTGTTTTAAAAAAAATMACCATTGGATGAAACTCTTCTCAAAAAGAATTTATTAAATGAGTAGAAAATTAAAGAAAAGTGAAAACAAAGCATTTACTGGTATATTTTAGAACCAAATAACCTGAAGTATATTCTAGCTGACAATATTATCTAAGCCATTTCCCAGCATATGCCTGCTTTCAGAGTGGCTGTGTGTCCATCAATGTGGGTGCAAGCACATGCAAAATCACAAAGGGATTTTTTTTTTTTTAATAGGGAAGGGGGACAATTAGAAATATTGGTAGAAAGGAACTCTGGAGGTGATTTAGTCCCAAACTTCCATTAGAATAGGGACTATTGCTAACGCCAGACTAGGTCACTAAGAGCAAGTACAGTTATAGAGAGATCTGTTTCAAAATAATCTCTGTGTTCACCTTGATGAAAACAAGAAAACCATAGCAGGGACTAAACTTTCATAAATCTGTATCTTGAGGGAAGCCAGAATGCCTTCTACACAATAAAGTTCATGTGTTGCCAAAGCRTATCTTGGAAGTGTTGTCAGACTGCGGGGTTTCTTGGCTGAAACTCATTTGTTCCTCCTTCTGCCCTTTCTCTTTAATGTGCAGGGAAACCAAGATAAATCTACTCTGCATGAACTCTTCTTCTCCTGTCAGACAAGGAAGTGCTATGCTGAGAAATGATGCTTCTTGCCCAACAAATGGTGCTGCTTTCTTAGTCAGCCAGCATTAACGCAGTTGCTTGTTACATATRAAAAGGGGACAGGATGCACAAATCAAAACAGACAGACAGGCGTGAAAGAGAGAAAAGAGACATGAAAGAAGCAAAGCAAATCAAGAAATGAAATAGCCATCCTGGCAGAATAAGTGCTGTACGTCAGAGCAGTTCATTTTGCTTTCTGATTCTCATAAAGGCAGCAGGGAATGCCCAATATACTACATAAATTTAATGTAACACATAAAAGAAAAATCACAGGGAAGCTGCTTTTTATTTGAACACTTAAACTTCCAGATGCACATTTAAGTGTCAAAATCTTCATTTACATTGCCCATGACAGCAAATGAACCAGTGTAGTTAAAAGTAGGGTTCTCCTAGGACATATTTACATGCTGTATGTGCTGTATGTTCAGTTACAACAAATATGTTTTCACAGAATGATTCCTAAATTTTCCTATCAGATTTCACTTTGAATTAGCTCCTGGCTTTGCGTGGGGTTTTTTTGTTTGTTTGTTTGTTTGTTTTTGTTTTTTAAAGAAAGGTTTTTTTTATCTTCCTGATTTGTTCCTGCCCAGTTCCTTGTACACAGTAAAAACAAAACAAAACTCCCTGCCACTTCACCAGATACTAATTTACTCACAAAACTATACTGTTAAAAAAAAAAAAAAAAAACACTAGTAATCACTAGTAAACACCTGTAATCTTTCAAGAATCTCAATTTTGAAAGAATAATTTAGGTATTTGATATTTAAAGATTACAGATGCTGTGGTTTTGTATTTATAATACTAAGCAAAGTGAAAGTAGCTGTTATGTTTATTTGTCTACACTATTTTTCTCTTATGACTATCTAGCAATCGTGTGCACCAGGTTCAAAAATATCATCCTTATTTGCACCTTCCTACCATCCTGAAAGCCACAAATCAAGCCAGAATTTGATCCACTATCTCCATTGGAAAGGCAAATATTTTACATATTTATTTGTTTCATTTTGTTTTTTTTTCCCAATACTCAGTACTATATCTAGAATAAACCGGGAGACCAAAGCTTTCAGAAATAACATTCTAATCAGCTGAGCTACTACAAATGGTAAGCAATCTACTGCATTTGTTGTCTCCTTCCCAAAAGGTATTTCTTTTTAACAATAGGCACAGTATGTATGTCATTAAGAGTGAAATCTTAGCAATAATCACAGATTTAGGAAGAGCTGCTAAGCACCACATTACCCACCACAGATTTACAAATGCACTGACCCCTAACTTGAGAGGAGCAATCAGCTCTACATAAGCAATTAGCCACATTCTTCTCTTGTCTTATGCCTCCGTAACCTCATTAGACCCAGTATTTCCCTCACATTTATCTGATCATCGCTTCATCGTTCTTGGAGCCACTAAGAAAAGCATCACACATCTAAGGTTCTGCGCACTATCATTATACCACAGCTTCAAGAGCTATTCATGTGTAATTCAAAGATCTTGATCTCTGAATTAGTCCATTATTCATAAGATTGCGTCTAAATGTTCTTTTTTCTTAAAGCACAAAAGGCTCAGCTATGCTCAGAAAGGTAATATTCACTATAGTTAAATAGTGAAGGAAACCTTTAACATGCTGTTTTAGCACGTGAAGTGTATTATTCACCCTGCTCGTTTACAGGACATGCAAAGGTTACAGCATGAAACAAATCTAGGTTGCTCGAATGTTAACAAATGGAGCTCCCCCCCCCCAAATAATCCACAAAAACAAGCAAAAAAWCTTCTCTCCACCATCTAATGGCAATGGAAGAGACTTCAAAGATACAGTTAACTCTACAGTTCCTGAGCTTACAGGAAAAAGGAAAATTTCCTTCCCTAAGGCTAGAGGGCAGTGTCTGTACAGGCCATAAAACTCAGCTGCTTCTGGTCACCACACTGATCCCTAAATTTTCAGACCCAGAGCTTCTTCATATTGCTTTCACCTGACCAGCCTCCCAGRTTTCTTTTGTCAAAGGTGCTGTGTAGACTCTTCTTATGATATGCACGAGGCACAGAGGTCACCCTTTCTGAGCAGTTTTCCTTCATGCTTTTGCTTTTCCCCACTCTCACTGGCCTTATACCAGCTTTCCCCAGACTTTTAAGTGCTACAGAGGACATCACTCAGCTAAACATGGTGCATGAACATGGATGCCTCCTGCAGCCAGACAAATGTTGCTCATGTTTACTATGAGCTTGGTCATGCAAGAACCTGCGCACCTCCTAAGACTGACAGTAGCTCCTACTGTGTGTCAAAAAAAAAAAAAAAATAGCACCTAATCAGCTGCTTCCATGGTGATCTACAGTGTTCAGGTGAGAAGTCAGACTGGAGGACTCTCTTCTCTTGCTCTTAGTTTTTAGCGGTTACTAACCTCAAAAAAAAGCAAAAAAAAAAACAAAAAACAAACAAAAAAAAAACATAGCTGTCAGATCTGACTGAATCAGATCAAATAGAAACAGCAGCTCCTAGAAGAGTGGTTAGTAGTGCAAAATAAGGGTAAGAATTTCATCAATACTGTATACATTAAACATGTTTAAAATAAATTTAAAAAACTGTCTGTACRTTAGTTCTGAATTATTAGAACAAGTATAGATAGTTTGATAGCTCCCTTCCTTTCAGAATCCTGAAGTCTTTTTCAAGCATAAAGCAAGTCTCAACTTGGGTGAGACATCCCTACACTGCTGTTAGGGGGCAGACAACTAAATCAACTCCAAAGCTGAAAACAGAACCTATAGCTTCCATGATTTTGATCTAATAACCAATATACTGTTCTTCCTCCACTAAAATCTGTTGTGTTACCAAAAAATCAGTCCAAGAGCTGAATCAGTCTCATCTTCTGCCAATAACAGATACACAAACAGCCAAGTGAGTTTGAAAAAAAAAAATCAAACTTGTAATAGTGCTCTGCTCACCTAAAGTATGAAAAGATTATATACCCTTCCACAATTAACACCAAGAGCTAGATAGAAGTATGACACTCAAAACAAACACCTTTTCCCCTTACACAGAAAACATTTAATTTTCACCCRCTTTCATTAGTTAGATCTGAACTTATTAGCAAACCCACTCAGCATTTTTATAAAATTGTCTTCTAAAGAATCATGCTTATTCATGCTTATAGAAGTAACTGAAAAATTGATATAAGTTTCACTAACAGGTTCTGCAACCCCTTCATTCCCAAGAAACACAAATTAGCTGTGTTCGCAGTGGATTCATCAGTAAAATCCCTCTGGAATTTCAAAGTCACACCTAATTTTTCTGTTTCATCCAGTAATAAAATATTTTGCAGCTTTGCTAAGCATGCAAGACTGAAATCCAGTTACAAATCCCACACAACCACTCCAGGTTTACAACACTATCAAAGATAAACGAGATAAAATTCCATGGATGAGATTAGAYATGAATGATCTGTTAAATACTAGTGTGCAGAAAAATGAGATTAGCTGGATCAGAGGTGCTACTTGTACACTCTGAACATACTTTTAACTGAAAGGATTTTGGTTGCTTGAAATTTGATCCTAATCGTCAATATAATCTCCAGGAGAAGAGGMACTCATACATGTTTTCAAAGATTTCCTTAGTGCAATTGATGAATGATGCCCCTACCCTATAGAATCAGATGTAAGCAACTGATGGGCAATGCTGAAGGCTGAAGAAGATGATGCACAGCATAGTGGGAGAAGTAAGAATTGCTACAGAAGCAGAAGCTTCTATAGTTGACAAATTAAATTCCACCATATATAGTAGTATCAGGATGTAGTTCAGGTAGTAAAACTAATAATGGCAATGTCATTTTGACCTACTCTATTGTCATTATAAATATTTTATTTTCTTTTGTTGACTCAATCTTACTCAAGTCATGGTGGAAAGCTTTTTATACAAATACCTCACACATACTGATCATGTAGGGTACAGTAACCCTAAAGTAACAACTCAAAGAGTATCACTGAGGATCATATCTTGGTTTTGTTGAAGTTATTATCAAAACTTCCAATTAATCTCTAATTTGTGCTGAGTTTAAACCTCAGTAACAGTTTGCACATAAATGACTGTAATTCAAGGTTGTTCCTCCAAATTACATTATACACAGACAGCCTAAAAACCACATTGGTGTAAGACAGCTCTCACTTCCTTAGCACTCATGAAACACAGATGTTGTTAGATGAGTACTTTTTTCCTCCTCTAGAATATAAGCAAACATGTTGCTTTGGAAAAAATTTGGTTTACGAACTTCAGCCCTCCTTCACTCCCAGGTTGTACGTGCTGAGACCATACCCAAGTCACCAACATTTTCCAGTCTCATAAAAACATTAATAAATCAATTTTAGGCAATTTTCAACTAGCAGAAATCCACTGGTATCCAAAGAAATAATAAAAAAAAAAACAGAAAACAGAAGTACTTTGCAGTCAATTCAACATTTTACATTCAGCAGCACACAGCTAACCTTTTTGTTTCCCTTTTTTCTCCTTTCTGGCGTTGCCAGTTTGACAGCTTGCAGCTGCTGCCTTGGTTTTTTTAGTTGATTTCGGAGCTTGGATATCCACTACCACCTTTACATCTTCCTGTTCGGCCTCCTGCACTGCTTGAGAGGTTCAGGATACCCCACCAAAAAAAGGAAAAACAGAGAGAGAGAGAGACGAGAGAGAACGAGTTGAGAACTCTGTGAAGGTACAAAGGAGTAAGCAGACATAGCAGAGAGTAGAGTTTGATCGGTATTTCAGACAATTCATGCAGAAAAGAGATTCAAATAAGCCAGAAATAGCAAAGCTACAGTCAAAAACTGCAAGTGTTAGGTTAGATGGGATGCATCTCCTAACTTTTCTTCTCCTTCCAATAGTATATCATCTTCTTTCTTTCAGGCCAAAAATAACATCAGAGTATTAATGTGTTGCTGAGCTAGTGTAAGCAGCACATTTCCTCACAGTAAAACTGTCAGACTGACCACCAAGAGTCACAGCACGAAGAAAGAATGACTTAATTTAGACTTTGTAGTACATATGCTTACAGCTACATTCAGACTCCATAATCAAAGAACCATCAGAAATTTTATTTTCAAAACACATATCTTACACTTGTATATACCATTCTGTGATTAGTAGAACTGCCATACATTTATGGCGAAACTATAGCCCAGGCTGGAATTACAAACTGCTCTCACTTTGTAATATCTGCAAAATTAATTAATTCCTTTGAAATCTCAGCATCAGATACGTGGCATGAACTGTGAATGTCAGCATAATTCAAGCAATAGTAGTTGTTTTCAAAATAAAAAGAGGTTTTATCACTTTCTAAAGCATGACACGCTTTGAGGTCAGTATTTGAAATCTATGAAAGCAACATACATAACAACTCATTCTTCCAGCCAGGGCAAGCCTTGAAGTGAAATAAAAATGAGTTTACAAAGGCATAAAAGCAATTATCTTTGTGAAATGCAAAG
The DNA here is from genome assembly GCF_003343005.1 of Rhea americana. Classification (NCBI taxonomy): domain Eukaryota; kingdom Metazoa; phylum Chordata; class Aves; order Rheiformes; family Rheidae; genus Rhea; species Rhea americana. Next base: position 3,223,882 of record NW_028186634.1, on the reverse strand, counting down.
AGAAATCATTCARCTTCCCAACCCCAGGCAGAATCACCTAGAGGTGGCACTGAGAGATTTTTGGCACCAGCTGTGCAATCTCTATTAATTGCTAAGCCTCCGGCTTCACACAGTGACAGGGATTTATCTCAGAGGAATATGATCCTGGCACTTGGGACCTCCCACCATACCTTCTTCTTTTACCAGAAACTAAAGTGTTTCCTTAAAAAAAAAAAAAGAAAGAAAAAAGAAAGAAAGAAAGAAAAGAAAAAAGAAAGAAAAAAAAAAAAAAAAAGAAAGAAAAAAGAAAGAAAGAAAGAAAAGAAAAAAGAAAGAAAAAAAAAAGATCCACAAAGGAACCTTCTTGGAAAGAACTGGTTGCACATAAGATCACTTTAAAAAAAATCCCTGTTCACCAAATCCTTCACCTACACAGACAGCAATAGGAACACCAATGTGATTCTCAGAGGAATAAGAACAAATGGATTTAGCTAAGTCTCTATGAACTGTAGCTTACAAACCCACACCTACCCTCCCCGGCACAGCAATYGATTATAAATAGCATTACATTCACAACACATTGAGCATCTAAGGAACTCATTAAACACATACTCATTTTTTTCATCACAGAGAGAGGGAGAGCTCAACTTTTATAGAGAACATGCATGAAATTCAGAGAGGCATGTGTGAAAAGAGGCCCAAAGATGCAGCTTATCATAGCCCAACTCCTCATTCCTCTTTCTGTCTTCATCAAACACTAATCACAAGATGCAGTCCCTTTGCTGAGCGTCACAGAGCACTGTGGATAATGAATAAGACATAACCAGAGTAGTGAATGCACAGAACCTCAGGGAAATTGGCACATAAATGGTATCATGGCAGCCTTTGGCCAAGCATGGCACCAGAGTCCCTGCTTCACTGCCTTTAAATAGGTGTATCTGCGAGCCCAACAGTCTGTCCTATATTTGTAGCTCAGTCTCTCTTTAATAATTAGGGTAGGCTCCTTTCATTGTTCCAAAGACGATAATTTGGTTTATAACAGAAATTCAGTACTTTTCACATGACCTACATTCAATAAYTAGTTAGTTCTCTAAAGTCTTTTAAATATGGCCATGCTCATTCATTCAGAGGAAACATCACACTTAGCCTAAAATAATGATTAATAGAGAAAAGATGAAACATTTTGACATCGTTAATTGAAAAACGAAAGACTTATCTTCACTATCTTCTAAGACTTTGATCTAATAAGTAAAAACCCGAAGTTTTATGAATTAGTTTTGTCCCATAACTTTTATCAAGTGATATCTGATTGTAAGTACAGCAGTGGGACTTCCACAGGAGAGAGAAGGAATATTTCCATTATTTCAATCTGTAACGTGAAGATAAGATTTCAGTCCAGTGGCCATTTTGTGCCACTTGTTCTGACCTTGCCCGTAAGTGCCAACGTTGCTGAATGCCTCCTGTGTTAACACTGCCCATTGCAGTGTGGTAGAAAGTGAAATTTATGCAGTTCAGGATTTTCTGTCAGACAGGCCCAATACATTTGGCCCTTTCTGACATCATACATCCTCTGCAAAATTCTTGCAGAGGATGGACAAAGGTCTATTTTCCAAAATCTGTGGACCTCCAAAAGACAGCTCTGTGGACCTACCTTGCTAGGTGGGTTCAAAAGATATAGCTACGGTGCAAAACAGAAAATTCTGTATTCTCTTTCCAGTCCTCTGCTTTCTCTCACCCTGGATAATCGCAAGAAAAGAACTACCATTCTTAATAAGCTCCATATTCACTCTGCAGCTGGTCATTACAGTGTGCAGCTTTAAACTTACCTATCCAACACAGCTTCTAGTCAGTCTTTGTGGAGATGAAGGAATAACTTAACAATTTGCAGAAGTGATGGCCATCCCCCGCTATGTAGCTGGGGAATCACATATCCTTCTCTCTGTCCTTTATGACATCTTTGGATCACTAAGCAAATGCAAGAGTGTCTGTTTTTAGGTCTAGAGTCTAACAACACCACAGATCTCTGTGCAATCTCGTGTAAGAATTTCCCATCTCAGGAGGATAGGAACCTTGAGGCAAATTCTAACCTGCATTTTCCACAGGGTTCCTTATATAGTACCACAGAACAATGCACAGTTCCCCACAAGAAAGCTTGAATGAGGAAAATGAGTTAAACTGGCCTCCCCAGATAATATTCACAGATATAACAATATGATTGCATCCTTAGTCAAACAGAAGTTTAAAACAACAATAGTACTAGGATAGAACAAATAAATGCATATACCAAAACAACACTATACTAGGATAGAAAAAAATAAATGCATATACCTTAAATGCAGCTACAGGAATGGATTTTAAAGACCAAGTGCACACTCATTTCAATGCAAAAAAGGTTTAGGTAACTTAGAAAATCCCAGTTGATAGTTACCTTGTCCATTAGGAGTCTTCTTTCAAAAACCAGCCCAATGTTCCAAATACCCTGTCCAAATTCTTCACATCTTCACTTAAAAAAACCTCTTTTCTGTTAGAAATACTTTTTTGTACTAGAATTTGCACTTAGGCAAGACAAAAATGCAAGCAGGATTTGTCATGACAGAACAGAATTCCAAACAGCAAATATTGCTGGACTGTCAAGCTTGATGTCTCATTCTCTCTTGGTCTCTTAAATCAGAAGAAATAGTTTTGAGATAATTGGCAAACTTTCAAATAATACAATGACATGACTTCAATTTTAGTGTTATTCATACATGTTCATTAAATCAAGTACTGACCATTAACCTCCATATTGAAATATATAACAATTATTTCTGAAGAAACAGAAAAGAGCACAAATCACTACATTAATTCATAATTTGAACTGAAAAGAAAAGAACAACAAACAAGTAGTATATTAACACAGTACAAAGTGGTTGTAAGATGACTTTTGAAAGCAGAACAAGATAGAGCTCTGGCTTTCCCAATGTTCTAACTGCTAAAAGCAGGGAAAAGAAGTCTCCCTCATGAACAATCCATGTGTTGTACAGTACTGCATCTTACAGGATAGAGCTACAATTCACAATCAAAGAAAAGCGTGCAAGTTGTAAGAAAGTGAATAATCTGTGATGCAGACAGTGCAAAATTGAAAAAATATTGAAGGATAATTATCTGAACATATTCAAGTGAATAAAAAGGATGTTTTTCCATCTGTCCTTCAAGATCACAAGTTCACACAGAAAATTTATTTCAAAGTAGCATGCAGAGAAAATGCAGATTTTTTTTCACTTGCATACCCATATTTCTTGATAAGAGTGCTTGCACACTCTTATGATCTTAGAGGAAGAAATAAGAAAATATCTATCAATCATAACTTACCAATCCCTATCACATAAAAAAAAGTCAAGTGCTAAAAGAAAAAAATATTCTTGATTAGTACATTATATGAAAAATGAAAAGGGAAAAAAATCACACAAAAGTAATTTTTAAAAATGAATACATTAAAAAATTGTGCCGTCTGCCTGAAAAATACCTCAAGTAGAAAGAGGTTAAACCAGATGGATAAATTATGTGTTGTAAATCACTGRCTCAATTGTATAAAGCAAATACTCACTCTACTTATTAATGTCCTCTCGCAGTAAAACTGAAAGCCAGAATGACTATGAAACAAAGAAAGCTAAACTAGGGGCATYGGAGGAAATCAGTGCAATCATGATGACAGCATTTTCCTAGTGTTGTTTGAGAAGCTATTGTGTTTCACAATGAAAACAGCTTGCAACTTTTTTTCCCCAACATTTTAGCATTAGTGAATATTACTGTTTATTTGGGCTGTCATGTATTATTTTATCTGATCAACTTTGTATTATGAGCTAGACCAGCCTTTTTGCAATCATCTAAAAGACACTGGATTCCCTTGGAAATATTCTTAGTAAAGTGAAGATGGGAAAATACTGTATTTATGACGAAATATTTTTATTAGTTTTGTACAGAAGACCTAAAAAAGGACATATTGATGATAAAACTAGTTAAATACAAAGGTCTAAATTAGGATAAGGGTTGTGGTATGTTAGATACAACTTAATCACATATGGAGACTTGATTTTTACTTCAAAATGCTTATTATCAAAAACATTATTCCTGCAACTAGCAATTTACAATCAGATTCCAGATCCCCTAAAAAAATCATATAAAGGGTAAACTCACTATGGCTCTTTGCAGTTCATGTATTCAACACTGATGTGCTGACCAGGCTGATTTTACAAAGGTGAAAATATTCACAAATGAAACTGAATGTGAGTAGGTTGCAAAAAAACAAACAACTACATGCAATAATTTGGAGCTGCTTAAGGACACTATCAAAACTCAYAGTTACAAGGGGACTTCCTTAGAAGGTACAAAGGAATGAATGAAACAGACCCCCTTCACCTCCAGATATCTGCTGTCCGACTGCAGAGGGTAGAAGAAATGGGAGCATGTGAAATGGAGAGCTGATAGCAACTAATTGGACTCCTTGGAAAAGACAATTAATAAGCAAAGTTAAAAATTATCTATGGAAAAACCTATAGCAGGAAGATTAAGGACAGGAAGGAGTTACAATATTGAGTCAGGGCCCTGACCAATGGACCTTAATGGGCCTGACCAGCTTTACTTGGTACCTCCACCTACCCCTGCCCATGGGCCCTGGGGTCCATTTAAGCTCAGTCCAGGGCCTACAGCTCCTTCTTGGCCTTCACTGTAGGCAGGCCTGACTCTGGCCCTATATCCTTAATGCCTTCGGTCCTACGCTACAGGTAGCTCACCTCCTGGACGGATGACCCCATATGTATGTTGCAGTTGTCTCTCCAGCCCTGCCTCCTTTTGCTCCTGATCGGAGCATAGGCAGGACCACGGCCCTGGTTCACCACTTTCTGTGTCTGGGGCTGTCAAAGGACCCTGTTACCAGCCTCGGCTCTGCCTGCGGCATCCAGCCTCACAGGACAGGGCCCCATCGGTGAGGCCACTGCCTGTGCTGAGGTCACCCTCAGCTCCTGCCTCACCTCCCCTTCAGGAGTAGCTGGCTCTTACTGCTCCCTAACCTTGAGATCATCAGAGGACCAAAAATAACAGCTAGCTGTGAAATGGTAACTGCAAACAAATATATTTATGTGGAATATTAAAGCAAAGAAAAGGGAGAATTTCAAACTATTACCAGCAATTGCCTTTAAATTGCCTTCTCAAATTTTTTTAGTACCAAGAGCCCCAAAAGACCCCTACAGCACTTGATTTTTGCTGCTGTTATCAAGTTAGTTCTTTTATTTTATAAATGCACTAGCACAATAAGGACTGTTGATAAATCAAAGTTTTTTAAGACTGAAGACAAACAAGTCATGACTGAAAGGGAGAATTCAGAATATAAGCTTATTTGAAGCACAGTATTTTACCCATATGATATTGAGAGCTCAGGCACCACTCCAAGAATTAAGAATACAATCTTATGCACAGAACATACTCTTTGCTGTCTTATAAAAAACAAACACCTTCTCCTCTCACAGTCAGGAAACAGGGGTGCAAGAAAGTGTTCTGAAAAACACACAAATAATTTAGAAATGCATGGTTAATTGATGTCCATCTTGTAAATTGATAGCTTGGTATCCATTAGAAAACACTCTCTCATCATTCATGGTAAAAAGAGTAGAATGACATGTCAAATTTAACAATCCAGAGCTATGACTTGTCATCAGAAATCTGCACAACACAACCATTCCACCTAGATGTGCTGCCAAATGCTGAAACAGAAAGTAATTTTGCTTCTTTACACATAGTTAATCTAAATTTCTAAATTGGAAGCTGCCATGAAAATTATTTTGAGAGTCTCTAATACAAAACATTTTTAATTCCAAGCTTTTAAGAAAAACTATATCTGCAACAAGTATGGTAATATTAATGAAAGCATCTCTGGCAGTCATTCAAATCTTTGCCTTGCTCAGTCCTGCGAAATGTGAATCTCTCCCCAGTGGAAATGAACTGTTTTCAGAGAAATAAAATTACTCTTCCTCCTTATAAAAATGCACTTTCATAATTTACATTAAATGCAATTAAGTAATGTAATTATTTTGTTGCAGTAAGTAATTTGTCTCTGCATGTTACTTAGCTCCAGGAATGTCCAGCATGTATTTGCAATACAGACTAAACAGAACTCTGCTCATTGCAGAATCCTGCCATCCCAAATCAGGCTAACACGTTTGTTCAAGTTTGCAACAAACTTCACAAAATAAGGAATGTAGAGACATGTGAAAGTAAACCAGCAAAGGTGACCAAGGCATTATATAATGGCAATTTTAAACAAACAGGTTGCAATGTGCCTTATGAAGGATGCCTAAATGAAAATAAATAACAAAAGAAAGAGAAGACCAAAGCAATTTGTAAGTGGTCTCTTCTATACTAAAGAGTTAAATTTATTCATGTGAATAAATTACTACAATATTTTCTTTTATATATAATATAAACATAATGGAAATACAAAATGTTGTTATGGGTTCTTGTTTAGCTACTTATAATGATAAAATAGTGATGAATTTGTATTTGGTGCCACAAGAGAAATAGATGTTATTTGTGATGGTAACATCCGGAGCCAAACCTAATACAAGTTAAAGGAAAGATGTCTATTGCTTGAAATAGCAGGCAGACAGTTCAGGGTCTAGACTACACACATAGTCCCAGAACTATATTAATACTTACATTTCAGTGTAAAAAAGAACACTGAAGTCACTATTTTATATGAACACTATCTCCTTATGCTCAGCTCTGTCCCAGACTTACCTTAGAATGTTGCATGGAACCATTTTTCCTACTAGTGTGCTTGTACTTCTGTGTGTACAGATTATAAAACAAGAGGTTCTGTTCATATTTAATATCTCTTTAATCCTTTCCAAATAATTAAAAGCAATTCCCTGCATGCTTGCTCCTACCCGATATGCAGATGCTGAAAGGCAAGTACCAGGATACATAGTCACTTGAGTGGCTAACTGGTATAACCATTGGCTAATAACCAATGGCTCAAATTAGCCACTCTTACAGACTGGAGTGCCAAAGCTTCAGTTTATCTCAGGTTGGCCTGTTCAACCTGATTCATTTCAGTTCCCACAGAAAACTCAAAGACTTCARCATTATTAATTATTTAGCCAATATGCTAGTAACAAAAGGTAAAAACAAAACAAAGCAAACCTCTTAATTCTCCACGCAAGTAACTCACAAGCTACAGGATTTGAAAACTTATGCCAGTAGGTGAAACATAAGCAGGGGTTTAAGAAGAAATTATCTGTCTGGGGAATTTTGCACAATGAATTGTGCAGTGCTGATCCATTTCCTCAGGGGCAGGGCACCCATCTCCCTAAAACCCTGAGGAACTACTATTAAATCTTGACAGCAAATGGAGAAACCATCTCATCCTACCATGTCAGCTCTCTGCTTTGAAGGTACCTAGGAAAAAAWATATATATATATATGATGCTGCTGTGACTCTCTTCCTTACTCCATGAAGATAGGCTTTTAGTATAGCCAGTCATTCACTCATTTATTATGCTAACAAAATGAAAATCTACAAGAGCCCTGTGACTGCTCAGTTTCATACAGATGCAACTCTGTGTAAAGATTCAAAAGCAGCTAAGGGCTCCTTTATATTGAAAAAAATGTAGGATCAGCTTAACCAACAAAATATGCTGTTCTACTATATCTGTCCACAAACAGCTCCCTAGGTTGATGTTCTTCTATTCCGGRACAAAGGTGACTTGGACTTTTTTACTCTACTCTCTGATAATTATTCTGGAATAAAATCAGTTTTTATTCCAGCATAGAGTTGCCTATCAGAGAACCATTCTAGCAAAGACAACTGCATTAGAATAAATGATGGTAGTGTATGCAAGACAATTTCCCAGTGCAGAAAGCCTAACATCTCCGAATTGCAATCACTRACCTATTTTGCTCCAAGTATTATAAAGATATCTCTACATGGGCATCCAGTTATTCAGTGAAATCAACAATAATCTGTGCTACACAGAAATTATACATGGAAAAAAATGGARGATGATGATAGGTGGAAAGAAGTGGTCTTTTCGTGGCATTTCCAATATAGGAATTGATTTCACAAACATGCTCATCTAAGCAAAGAGGTTCATTCACTAGAATGTCAGCTCCCATCAAAGAGGCATTCTTAACTTAAAATCAGCATGCCCATAACAGAAACAAGTAAACGGAAAAGAGCAGAATAGTTCTTTAGAAACAGCCCAGCTGTCTCATGCATCCGACACTCCTACTTACAAATGTTTTCATTGAAGGGGGAAAAAAGTACAAACCCTGAAGCTGAATACCATAGTTAAAAATGGCCATCAACCTAAATACGCACCATGAGAACACTGTATCCTGAGACACTAAGCACATTCCCAGAGAAGACTACACCAAAAAAGGACACTTCTGAAGCTCTTACAGTTTTTTCAAGAGTAATGTTCCTAACGGAGGATTTTACAAGGCAATAAAACACTTTACTAGGTAATTAAATTTTCCTAAGTTGGCTTTTGGTAACTGCAKAGTTTATTACAAGGACAGCTGTCCCCAGAAGATTAATGAACTCTGGGTTAACTGTGAGAAACATTAGCGTATCTTTTGCTTCTCTGAAAGCTGGTCAAATACTGAAAGGGTTTGAGAGAAAAAATYAAAACAAAACTGATTTAAGGAGAAGAAATTAGTTAGCATTCTAATAAATAGTGTGCTATAACATGATATGAAGGGTCAAATTTTGCCTTTAGAGCACAATTAATCTCACTTATGTCAGAAAGTCCACTATGGTGCAAACTTGCAAAATTTTGCTCATTTAGCATACATAAGAAATTTGCTACCATTTATAGTAGATAATGTCTGGTTTCTCTGATCTGTGGAAATCAAAACCTTGTCATTCAAATGACAATACAGAAGATTTAATACACAATGGCACCTTTGTACTGTGAGAGACTCTGCACCTGTGATAAGCTATTTTGAGCACAGCTAGAAAAAGAAAATATTTCTGTTTTCTCCGATTTAGAAAAACAAATCCTAAGATTCTATGCTGTATCACCTTCCTAAACCAGCCTGGAAAGATATTTAGTTTCATCTTAAAAATTTTATATTCCTTGACTCTGAAAAGAAGGTACCAAAAAGAGACCTTGGTTAATGGTTTTGATAATAGTTATTAGAAAAGTGTTATTAAAATAATATTAACAGAAAACATAATTCTTCCCCTGAAATCATTATGGTAGTCTAACTGCTTGCAGAAGCAAGATAAGAAGGTCCATTACTAATAAAATCTTAACAATTAACCATGCAATTTCCAATTTGTAACAATGAATCCTGTGAGAATAATATACCAAAATATACTAACATTTGCAAGTGTACGTACAGACTCTAAAAACTGCATTTCCCACAGCATCATTAATTAGCCAAGAAAATACCTACCATAATCTTGTTAAAAGATGTTACCACCTCCCACTGAAAATGAAATGATAAGGCAGATGAAAAGTACAGCATGTACAGTGGTGTTCAGAGATCTGAACTGAATGATGGATGATCATTGAAATCCCCCCCTCCCTCCCTCAAGACTGTGCCTACTGGTTTATTTTTCATGAGTTAGATTCACAAAGGTATCTTGGATTTTGTTTTTGAGACATTAAACCTTAGGTACTCTGCCACCTGTAGAATTTCCAACCTGAAAACAGCCAACTGCACTCCCTACATGTGTAGTTTTCAGCTCACATCCCACATACCCCTAAACATTCAAGGACAGTAAGCCTTTTGCTGTTAAGGAGTACACTCCATTATGAATTAATTTCAAGTTAAGGATTTGCAAAACAAGAAAGGTGGAAAATTTTTGTTCTCTATAACTCATGTAGGTTTTAGCAGCCTGGAATGAGATCCACAAGGGACAGACTATTGAGCAAAGGTTACCCATTCCTTTAGGAAATTTTGAGGAAAAGCATGCACCTACTCTCATTAGGTATCTACAGGCATGGGCCACGAGCACAGAATTAAATAAAAACTGATTTACTTGGGATTGAGTTCTGATGATAGAATTCTTTGGAGTCCACCAATACATAAATGGCATCATATTTTTTATTCCATATGGCTGCAATACCTGAAATTTCTCTGTCCCTTCTGGATTCTATAACCTCTAACAAAATAATGAAGACTACATTGTACAAGCTTAGAATATTCTTCTCTACCTCCACCTATTTTAATGAAACCTGTAGAARTACAGTATTTTTAAGATTGTTATACCCAAACTTAGCTGATATTGGTACACAAGTTCTAAATATACYATTGAGGACTGACAGGTTTAAGCACAGGTATGTACACAGAGATATTCACAAAGCAGAACAGCACAAGTCTCACTTCCTTAGGAACCAAGGCCGAAGACACTTAAATACTCCCTGAAGAATAAAAACCTACCCCCTCTCCCATAGCACTGAAATGGCAGCTAGTTACTTTGGTTTCCATCTCTGAGATTAGCCTTGGAAGTTCTGATGTTTTTACTCCCAAATATAAATTAAGGTTATCAATTATTTACTAAAAAAGATTTTGTTCTTGTAGCATACATTTATCATTGAGAGCATCATACTTGCAGTAAATACGCATGCAATAGGTTATATTCATATACCATGATATATGGTGCTGCTGTTGCTGTTAAGATATGATTCAACCAATGGTGCTTGTTCTTCCGAATGTTTCATTCTGCGCGTTCTTGTGCGACCGTCCACATTGGACTGAACCATTAATGGCTCCTGGCGCTTTTTTTTCTGCTTCTGTTCTAGCAATGCTCGCTGAGGGAAATGCAAAGAAAAGTATCTGTTACTGGACTCCACACAACAGCAATCTCTGATGAAGCGCAACAGATATCTTTACACCTTTTACAGTTTTCCAGTGGCAAGAACTGGCAAGTGAGATATTGGGTATTAGGTCATAGGAAATCATCCAAAAGAAAAAAAAAATCCACCACTAAAACACCTTCTGCTGAAAATACCAAATAACTAAAAACAGATCTTTCTGAGCAGTCTACCAGCTGTCAGAGATTGCTTGAAAATAACCCTTGGGAAAACAACAGTGTGAGAATATTGGGTAACCCTTAGGAAAACAACAGTGTGAGAATATTGGGAGGATGAGTAAAGGTATGAAGCACAAAGGTGTCAATTTAAGTTTTTGTAAACCAGGGGCAGATAATCTTTAAACTAGAATCAAGTGATAAGGCAGGACATAAGCCTAATTTAACAACTATAYGAGCTGAACTTTAATTAAAAACTTGAATTTCTCAGTTACACCTGATGAAAACCAAAGCAATACTGATGGGAGGCAGGGGATTATCCTACCAGTCATACAAGTCTCTTCTCCCAGATGCTTTGTATAGCATCTGATAGCACCATAGGCACCTCTCTGTTTGAGTCCTTTTCCACAATCTCAGAGAACTGAGCTGATAATTTTAATTATCCATTACCTTACTGTTTTCCTGATCCTGTACAGCRATTTTTGCTTTTAGAATGGAGATGCACTAAAACTGAGGAACAAGAATGGAGATGAGACTTTCAACCCCATGAGTTGTGTGGAACACTACAATATGACTTCAGAAAGGTCAGAATCAAGTTCAAAATTATGTCATAAATAGAAAGCATTTGAATCTGAAGATGAAACTGAAGCTGATAAAATGATGCCAGAAGAAATGGATTTAACAACAGAAAATTAAACAAAGCTTATTTATAAATATGACAAAGGTTCACCGAAATGGGACCACAGAAAAACCAAAGGTAAAGTGGAAACTCTGAACCCTATTTAAACTTAATGGCAAAATTCCCCTAGATTTTAGATGAGAGAWTCTGAATCACTTTGTTGTATGTGTYACCTAGGAATGTAGTAGTAAACAGACAACATAGCAAAAAATACCATTAGTTTTCAGTCACAAGGGATAAATTCAGGAAATGGAGATGAAAAGATGTAAAAACTTGGTAATTTTCTGTTGGTTGACGTGCCTGCCAGAACCTCTTGTCCCTTCTGGTCCTTCAGATGGGTAACACATTGTAAGCCAGCATAAAACAACCCCTGGGCTGTGGAAGCAAGAACCTCTCAAACTTCAGTCATAAGAAAAATTTCAGTGGAAGTYAGACTTCTATATAAGCTGTAACCTTCCTAGACCTCTCGTTTGCATTCCCTAATCACTAGATGCAATTTTCTGGTAGGATACAGCTATCAGTTATCAGATACGTGTCAGCAATTTCCCTGCTCCAAGATCTACACTTCAGAAAGCAAGAAGTGTCCTAAATCTTACCTGTCTGTCAAGCTTCTGCTGACGCAAAGTACTCCCCTCATCATCCAGAACACTGCAAAGACAAAGGGTAAATAATTAGGAGTTTATCACTCAAACCAACATCGAACAGCAATCACTGGAGCCAATTCTTGCAAGACTTATTCAAGAAAAAATTTCCATTATTTTCCATGGAATTTTGCCTGCCCTAACTCACAGAACTTGACTCAAGAGAATTTAAATGAAAAAGAAAGAAAAACTCTGGTTCACATAAACTTCAAAGTTAATATTCAGCCAGATCACAAAAAGATGCAAAATTTATACTCCAAAATTGCTTTCTTCTCCACTGTTTTCAATTGAAAATGTCAATGTATACAGCAGTGGGATTTTACTGAAAATCTGCATATAAAGCAGCTAAGAAGTGAAGAGCATTGGGGAGCCGCTTAGCAAATCAGCAGTATTTAAAATTGCCTTAGGAAAATTAACTCTCTAATCTTTTGCACACTGAAACACAGAATTTACTCTGGAATATCTGAAAAGTCACTCAYTGCTATGCAGTTTAACTTTTAGAGACTGGAAAACAAATAGTACTGCATATTGCTGTATTTCTTTTCTTCTAACTGTTACTAGTTGGGCAATTAGCTCCTGTTGCATTCAATCACTTTCGTTAGTTAGACGTTAAGAACTAATGGCACTGAAATGAGAAAATTATTTTTGTAAGGTATTTGATCAAACCACTGATGACACTTTATTTTTCCAGAGAACAAAGATGTCTATATTGTAAGAACATTATGGTTAAACATTGAACATAGATAATTAAATCTTTTAAACTATAATAATCAATTGCAAGGAAAACAGTGCTACAGAAAAAAGCCTCTTACAAGTAGAATTCATTTAATTTCCTCTTATAAAACATATACTTTTAAAAGATTAATCCCTTTTTATCATCACTCTTAACTAAAAAAGAAAATAAAACAACTCAGCCAAATCTGGTTTCTGACCTAAATACAATTAAACTCTAGTACAACTGAAATGTCATAAAAAAGTGACTTCATATGTATCAATATACATGCTGTAGAAGACAATCAGCATTACAATAAATAGGAGAACTAAAAAAGGCATACAAAATACCACATTTCAGGCACCAAGGTTATCAAGACCTGTAATGAGGCCTTATTGGTAACATCAGCTTTTATAATTTATACACTGGTTACAAGAGGATGATGTTCCACAGAGTGAAACTACAATCTACAAGTACTTGGAGTCTGAAATTTTGTGGTCTCTTGTAGAGGTAATGCTTTATTTTTCGTCCATGTAACGCTTGGAATCAGAATTAAGGAAGTTAATACAAGCCTGCGAGGAAATAAGTAATACGCTAGTTTCCTCTAAGACAGAATTCATCAGCAGCAAGGTAGTGCTAGACTAAAGAAATACACCCACAAAAATGTTCTGCTTTATACCAAGTATTCTTCATTTGATAAATTACAAAAACAAGTTATAAAAAGAAGACATACTCCTCCATGTTATATGTATTGCAGTTATAATGAAGTACTCTTGGGGGAAAAAAAAAAGATATTGCATAAGCTACACTGCTAGAAAGTATAACTCACCAAACAGGTATTTTGGCCAAACAATTAAATAACAGATGTATATTTTTTAATAGTTCAGGCTTAATGGCCTGAAAAAACCCGTCCTCATTGAACATTTAATGCTTGGTKGGGGGGAAAGATTTTAGTCCAGATAATCAGAACTGCAGAGACAGCAATGTATATGTATGTTACCCAGAGTAGTCAAAGGCCGCCACTGCTTCATTCCACCAGTCATTTGTAGAGCTAAGGCAGTAACTCGGATCTCTTCTCTCATCTTGTTTTATAAATCAGGCTATGCTGACTCCTTCAGATGATATGTTGAATGAGCTATACATACTTCTTATTGCCATAAACTACCAGTTCAGTAATTATCTTCCTATGAATATAATGGTTTGCAATAATATGCTGGCTTGGCTGTAATTCTAAAATCTCTATCACGGATGAGATGACTGAGCACTAAGGATGTCTCTGGTTTCCTGTACTTTCCCATCATACAGTATCTAGGCATAATACACTGCATGGAACAGGGYAGCAGTAAGAAGTCCTCAATCCTGTTCTAAACATTACCTACAATTCCCCAGTTAATTCACAACAAGCTAAACTCACATTTATGTAAACAAGCATAGCTCCCTCAGATCTCTTTACGCCTAACCTTACTGTGGATAAACACAGCAGATTTAGTAACACCATAGCAAACACTAGCCAAAGGAAGGGTGTGATTCGCACTGATTCAGCATTCCACGAATGCAAAGTGACTATCAGACATATTGAAGGAATGCCAGAAAAACGAATCTCCATCCAAAAGCTGTGGATACTGTACTCCATATTGCCTTTCTTCTGCAACACATTGTGTTTAAAGCCTCTGAATATATGCAGTCATAGCTGAGACCAAGAGCAGTGCGCCTGATGTTACTCTTTCGTAACTTCCAAGTCCTGTGACTTCTGTGGCTTGGTATTTTATAAACATCTGGGTTGTTTTCCACAATCCTTTTGTAAATATGCGTTAACTAAAAGCCTTGTCCTCGCATTACTTAAGTTGCAACCTTCAGCAATTAAAACTGAACTCAAGCTTTCTTCACTGATACGGAAGCTTAGTGGAATATAGTTATTTCAACCATACTATTTCTCTATTAACTGGAATTGTACCAGAATGCCTTACTCCAATCAGACAGTCACACCATACTTCTGAATCCTTTAGTGTAGAAAAGGACTTAGAAAACAGTCTGATTACCACTAGGTCTGTTTATCTTAACGGTTACTCAGTGCAAGCATCACTGAAAAGTTGCAGTTGTCCTTTCTTGATACTTAAATAATTCTCATGCAAGCCCAAAGAGAGGATCATTTAGTCTATACATGCTTCCGTTACAATAGCAAAATACTCTCGTTTGAGACTATGTACTTTGTTATTATTTTCCATTGGAATAATGGACCTTCCAGCTACCGATTAATAGCCAATATTTCACATTCTCTGATTTTCAGTTTAACAACTCTTCTGAGGCTTAAAAAAAAAAAAAAAAGCTTTGTTTCCATAGCGATTCTAGTTGGCCCTCACTCTTGCTGCCTTAAAAACATCTGCTGGCAACTCTGGGATGCAAGTGTGTCAGCAGCACTTAAGAGACCCCTTCTCAGACTTAGATGAAAGCCTAGCAGAAAGMTCTAGCAGATGATTTTGCTATAGATGCTCCAGGCTCCAACAGCTAAAATAAAGAGAACGTCTCCTTTCCATTCTGTGGGAAAATACACAAAATAGACAAAAGTCTAGGAACAGAAGCTGATGCTTTGCCCTTCCCAGTCTCTGGAAAGAAGAGAATCCAATTGCTTTTCCCTTGGAAGAAGGGGAACTGAGCAACTGCATTTTTTGCAACCCAGGTCACACGTGCGCAGAGGACCCAACAGCTGCAGGTATGTTTTTTTAAGTGGCAATGGTTTTGTTACTCAGTGGTCAAAATGACTGGGATGGACAGAGACTAATGGCACAGTACAATGGGAAAACTTGTGGCTGAAACACGGCAGGATCACTACAGGAATTAATCTCACAGAGAGAGAGGCTGTTAAAATAATTCTGGCTACAAGCTTGGTGTAACGTTAGAAAATTCCAACAGCCGCATGAAACTSAGTCCGTTGTAACACAGAAATACAACTCTATAATTCATAAAAGTTAAATTATTAAGGAGAATACATACATATTAGCAATCTGTTGAAGCAACCTGAAGACGCAGCAAGCTTCACTCTTAGTTCTATTTAATCTGGTATCTTGGCCATGGCTTTGACCCCATTCAAAAGGGAAGGCAAATTTACACTGTATATAATATTGCAAACAGTACTGCAGGTTTGCAGTAATACCATCTAGTCCAAAGCTTATAAATATTCACTTGTAGATAACTMTCCAAGAAGACCCATCCCATGCACACTCGACTCAAGCAACCCATCTATTAGAGCTTACTGGATGTTTGGCTTAAGAAGAATTCAAGCCTATAGCAACATATTTTAGAGACATACTAGCAGCTTCATCCAAGGCCCACAGAGACTCGAGTATTAAATTTAGAGTGCACTGTTTTCAAATTTTACATGTGGCATTTGATTCAGATATCCCCGATTCRTATTTTCCATGGGGAAATGATATTAAATGAAATCATCTTTTTGTTAAAGTTTTTTTTTCCTTAAAAAGTGGTACAAAAATATCTGTTTTATGGGGAAAGGTTCAAAATTAAATTAGATTTACACAAAAATAACCAAGCTTTCTAAAATGTTCCATGAGACAAAAACATAAGCACATATTTTAATATTCTAAGCTCTTCTTCATAATCATATTCCTTAAAAAAACATTTGGAGAGAAATCGCAAAATAATCAGCTTTTAAGGATGAAAGTTCAAAATAATTACATGATGCTCCTCTATTTCCTTCTGAGATGAAGGCAGAAGATTCTGTAAATCAGTGTCTTACTACATTTACTGTAATTTCACATGGGTTTAATTCAATGCAAGCAAAATGGAAAAGCCTCAATTCAAATAATATATTTCATAGCAGTTATTTCAACTTTTCTCTTCAAACATGCAAACTGCTAACATTTCAATAAACCATTGCAATAAAAAAACAACAAATAATCAGACTTTCTTTTGATTAGAATATCCAAAATGCATGTGGTCACTGTTTTTTTTTTCCTTAATGACCAAGTCTGACAACTAAAGCAACTCTACCATTTCTGCCTGCTAAATGAAGCAATGTGTTTGTTTGTTCCTTGCTCATACTGCTTCATAAAGGAACATCTTGCTTGCCATTTACATTTTWTGAAGACAAAGGTGCAAAATCATATCCATCGCATCTTTGGAGGTCAGCACTGATTGCCAAGGGAAACGTTCCTGTTCAAATAAGATTATACACATACTACCACTGAACTTCCACATACTGCTTCAAAGTGTCATCCTTACACTTTCTTTTTCTGCTCCTGCACAACAATGCATTACTAGAGGCAGTATCCAAAAATGCCACATGAAATCATGGACCTTTGAACAAGCAGGATGAACATACATAGTCAGAGAAAATTCYTGAACCAATAAGTTCACATTATAAAAGGATAGGGATTGAATAAGAAAATATTGCTCCCGTTTGCCAGATAAAAGTAGTAGTAATAAAATCCAACAGCTCTAGATAATATTACTGTTGAGCCTTTATGAATGAGCTTTCCAGCAGCACTGATGAAAYGCTACTGAAATGCTAGCCCATTGACAAGGTCAGGGAACCCCCACACTGATGTCACGCTCCACACAGTTAGGCACACAGTCAGGTTCTTCAAACAACTTTAAATAAATTCCTATCCAGTGAAGCTAGCAGTCTCTACAAAGTCCAAACACCTGCCAGTCCCCACATAAAATAAGATCTGTTCCTGCATGTATACCACATGCCAAGTTCATCAGAAGCCACTTGGAAGAACGGTATTAAAGCATACACACTGCCTAGACTTTTAAATTAAACAAATACTGTGAGGGCTGCCCTCATGCTAGTATTCATCAGAGCTTTCTGGCCCCAAAGCAGTTGCTCAGTGAGCTGATCTAGACTAAAACCTGCAGCTACTATCTTTATAGTAAAATGAGTAACTTCTCTCTTGGGCCACGTAAGCAAGTAGAAGTCTGGCCATCTTACTCATTCAGCAGTAGCCTAAAGACATTCAAACTTGGTTTGCCCTACTAATGCCAACAGCACGAACAGCAAAAGCTCTTATTTTTCTCCCATGCCATGCACATACAGGAGAGAAGGCATTCTGGTGTTCAGGCAACAGCCAGGTACTTGTTTCCTGTTACTAGTATGTGTACTAGATCAGAGTTATCACTGAACTGACCATTGAACTACTGACACCAGGAACTGCTGCAGAAAGGAAGACTACAATTCTTCCTGTGAATCTTAATAGGAATAAAATTGTTCTACTATGCATCTCGCATGGTAAATAAAAAAATGCCTGTTCAGGATACGGCATTGCTTCCCCTTCCTGTGCAGCTGTTCTTCAGACMCTTAAAAAGATTAAAAGAGATAAAGCAGAAGCATGTTAAAAAGAAAAAAAGGAAAAARGGGGGGGGGGGAGGAGGAATATGTACACATACTTGTGTCAGAATTATCAGTACCAAGTCAGCCACAAAACACAAGAAGATGCAGAGATTGCACACTGTGTTTGCACAATGTTCTAAATGGCTGTGAAAGTAATGCCTGCAGGGCAGATGGCTGAAAGCAGAGACTGAATCTGTAGCTGCACAAATAATTACAGAACCAAATGCTTTATTTTCCCTTCAAATCCTGGCTGGCAAAATAGCTTTAAAAAATCTAAAAATGAATGAAACCTTCTGAATTGTCAGAAGCATTGGCCTCAGCATGGTTTATCTGAATGTTCATTGTCTATTCATTAATATCCATGGAACTAATCAGGCATGTCCAACAATTCTGTTTTAGGGACTTAAAAAAAACAACAAAAAACTTTTTAGCATCTTACATTTCCCAGTAAGTCAACACAGGACTCACAGCTGTTGTTATTTTTCTCTTCCATCACCACTCAGTCATACGCTCAGTATTTGCATCTGAGAAGTGATTACATCTTTATCAATGACCTGGAAGAGACGACAGAGTGCACTCATCGTGTTTGCAGCTGACAGCAACATGGCAGGGGATGGGGTGGGGGCAACCAGTTGATACACTGGAGAGCAGGGCTGCCACCCAGAGGGTCCTAGGCAGGCGGAGGAATGGGACAGCAGGTCTCTGATGAAATTCAGCAAAGACGAATGCAGAGCCCTGTATCTGGGAAAGAAGAGTCCCCTGCAACRATACAGGCTGGGGACCAGGAATCTTGCTGGATGGCAAGCTGAACTGCAGTTGGCAGTGTGCCCTGGCAGCAAAGGTGGCCAGCAGCCTCCGGGGCCATTTTAACAGGAATGTGGCCAGTACACCATGGGAAGTGATTATCCTCCTGCACTCAGCACTTGTGAGACCATACCTGGAGTACCGCATCCAGTTTTGGGAGCCCCAACACAAGAAAGACATTGATAAACTGGAGTGAGCTCAACAGTGGGCAACCAGCATGGTCAGGGGCAGGAGCACCTGCTCCACGACGAAATGCTGAGGGWGCTGGACTTGTTCAGCCTGGAGAGGCAGCAGCACTGGGGTGATCTAACAGCAGCCCTGCAATACCAGGCAATCCAGAGCAGCTGTGCAGTCTCCATCCTTGGGGATTTTTGAGACTCAAMTGAATAAAGTCCTGAGCTACCCAGTCAGATCTCACAGCTGACCCTGCTTTGAACATGTGGTTAAAGTAGAGCCCTCCAGAGGTCCCTTCCAGCCTGAATGGTTCTATGAATATTATGGATGTTGCACAAAATGGAACCGAAATGTCCATGTCTCAAATAAACTACACTGCAGATTGTACCACCAGTTATATTAACTGAAAGAAAATGTAGCAAAAGGAATACACATTCATACTTAGATAATTGTTAAACTACACTCCAACTAAATCCCCAAGATAACCACGTAACACACATTTTTCTTTTAGTTTAACTAGCACAATTTATCAGAAGAACTCTCCAATTGATATGAGTTCAGGAACACACAAAACTGAAAGGAATTACAGAAATGAAGTCTTCTAAATGTTTCACTCAGAATCAATTTTAAGTAGAAAATCAGACTCATGTAGAAGTATGATGGAAGAAGAATATATTACAGGATATACATAATTTAGCTCGGTTGGATAGAGCGTGGTGCTCATAATGCCAAGGYTGTGGGTTCAATCCCCATATGGGCCACTTGTTTGAGGGCTAGACTAGATGATCTCCAGAGGTCCCTTCCAACCTTACCAATTCTGTGATACTCTATGATAATCAAGCACTGCCCAAGGGCAAAGCCATCCAACAGAATCTCAGTGCTCAAGAGAACARCAGAAGAACTTCAGATACTGCAGGTACACTTTGTATAAGTAAGATCTCCTAGCTTTGAGTTCAATTGTGAGAACTAGGGAAAAAGAAGATACGGTTTAGGATTTGGAATATCCAGACTGACAGCCTTCAGTGAAGACAGTAAGAAACCAGGAAAAGATCTAATAAGAGGCAGAGCAAAATTACTCCCAGAATCACATCTGCATTTTTTAAATAACGAGAACTACAGGGCTGCCACTATGGCCCTGGAAAGAGCCACTGAACTAGTATTTGTACAGATGCAGTCTACACAATTACACAGAGGTGAATAAGATAGCACATAGCAGTAAATTACAGGTAATGGAACCAACACCTGAGGGAAGAATGGATGGTTGGGCTGTTTCTCTCCCTCCCTCAACACACAAAAACTCTGAATGCAAAGTTAGAAAGGAAAATTTATGTCCCAAAAGACAGAGGTGGCTATAATAAGCATGAGTGATGAAGAACAAATACAGAACAATCTTTGGGTATTATGCCAACTAAAATAAAATTGTATTTAAAGCAGATCAATGAGAAGTGCCAAAACTGGTGGTGGKGGGGGAGGGGTTTAATCCAAAGATACACTACCTGAAATGCAGCCTGATCCAGACAACAACTGATGGGTCTTCCAGGAACTACATTTATTGAAAGTACAAACCAACATCAGCATATCACTGGCAGCCACAGGACAGATCCATTCCAAGCAGTCAAATTAATTTCTATTTCAATACCAAACTCAAACCATCTCAAGTATTAGAATAGTGAAATACAATCAAAATGGAAATCAACCCATAATGTACAAAGCATCCCCACCACAACAAGTAGTAAATTAAATGAGCAGAAACTAAAGAAAAGTATTGTCCRGATAGGGAGATTATATTTACATGTATACTGTAGAACAAGAGCGCTCAGTCCGGACATCAGAGGGCCATAACTAATCTTCCATTCCAGTATTGCTACAGTGCAAAGGAGGCCACTTAAAAYAGGTGCGATTCTGATATGGAAAAGACTGTGAAATACTGATGCCAAGAAAAAAACTGCACAGTAAGACTTTGGACTCCTTTCTCTCCATCTCTTATGCCCATTCTGTGAAACATGTTTTTGTACAGTTGGTAGTGTACCGGACCTATTTTACATTAAACAGCATTTAAACCTTTCAAGAAATCTGTAAAATGAGCTTAASAACTCTTAACTTCCCTTGAAAACAGCTTTCTGATGCAAGAGTGAAGCATTACAGCTACAATAACCAACCCGAAAATAATACTTCCCATAATATTGTCCTGAGGAGTTTAACAAACAAAACACTGATCCAAGCCATAGGGTCAATGCTGTGGGTGTTCAGTGAGGATTCTCCCAGCACAAAGCATATAAACACTGGCACAAATACATAGATCAAATATCCTGYTGCTGAAGATGGTTTCTGAGGCAACTCATCAACACTGCAACTCATTAACAGATTTCACTGCCTACCTATGCATTTAGGACGGGATAGAAAAAGGACACATACATTTGTTGGATTTTAGCAGAATAGGAACAATAAGCTATTGCTTTATTTACTGAAAATGTGAAGGAGAGAGACTAGCTAGAATCCCTTGGCAGCTTTAACAATCAAAATTAAAGAAAGACAGAGTAAGAATTACAAGTCTRATAGCTTGTGTTAGCAAAGTGATACAGCAAAGCTCCTATTTTTTGTTAAAGGTTGTTTTTACAGAGTACAGCTCTACAGAGTACAGTTTCTAAGGGAAGACAYGTCATTTTATGATAAAATACTAACCCTGAAACAAAATATTTTGTCACTTTTTCCCACACACATTCTATCTTCACAATCCAATCTAGTATTTTTCTTTTGAAACCGAAGAAAGCAGACTTTTCATTTTGCTTTGAGTTCATTCTTATAATTATCTTCTATACAAGTAGAAACTTCTGACAATACCGGACAGCATTTTCAGTAGAAAAATGACTTTGTCATATTCTGATGCCTAAGTACATGATACAAATTTCAAGGTATGTAAGATGTTGACAGTTGGCAAAAATAACAAACATCATTTGGTCTAGGTTTTGTATGTATTAGTGAACACTAAGTCATTATTTCTCATAGCACTCTATGCGATGAGGTATTCAATACAGCTTGATCTACATATTTGAACTCTGATCCTGTACAACATCAATTTAATCTCATGAAAGTGTTCCCACTGATTTCACATGGAAAAAAAAATGATGCATGTGTATAAACCCTTTACAGTTTGGAGTTCTGAATGAGGGAGTCTGGACAAACTCCTAGTAACAGAGAATTCTTTTCACCATGTGTGTATACAGTGCCTCACATAAAAGAGATTCCTTTTCCAACTGAGTTGTCCAGGTATTATTGCAGAGAATCTTAGAAAAGCATAATAATAATAATGTTTGAGGGTTGGACATTATTATTACTGTTTTTATATGAGASAGAGGTTTTTTACTTCTTTCTAAAATATGTTAATGTCTACAGTACTCATGAGAATTTCCACAGAAATTACACATTTCAGTTTTTCTAATTTATCAGTCCCCCTATGAAAACATGGTCTTCCAATTAAACAACCTGAAAAGCATTATTCTCCTTTTCAGAACCAGACCAGTCCCTTTTCTTTGCTTACGAGTGCAGCCAAGGGTGGATAAGAGGAAACTACTCTCAAGATCTGATAAAAGCAACAGGAAAACTTCATGACCTGAGCAGAAAAGTTTGCTGTACCCATGAAGGAAAAGGCRATTGAGAAGGCTTGGCAGATAATCAACATGGGAGCTTTCCTCACAATGACAGTGTTCATGAGCGACCTGTCAAAGCTGGTCTCCCTAATTACCTAAGTCAATTATCGTTCAAGGAGTTTACAGCGAATGCTGACATGGTGGATGTTCGAATGGCAYTGCACACTGTGCAATTCCTTCACAGTGTATGATCGAGTATATAGGAAACCCCTAAAGAACTGACATTTATGTGCAGAGGCTTCTCAGTGCAGTAGACACAAATTAAACCTGTGAGCCCATCCTACGTTCTCATCTGCTGCTCAGGAATCCTGGTCAGGGCCAGCTGCGGAGAGTCAACCACGGGGATGTGGCAGATCACTGCCACTACACAGGACTAGTCAGAGAAAAGCCATGAGACTGAATGACTCCCAATTTTGAGATCTGATGTCCTAACACTGAAGTTTGTTCTAATTCAGGAAGGAAACCAAAAACTTCCAAAACATCTGTGGAAATTACTGAGCTCCTAGCAACCCTGGGATCTCTAATCCTAACCCTATCCACCTGCCAGACTGCMAAAATCAGCAGTGTGGAAGGCCCCAGGAAAACATACAACTAGTGAGTCCTGAGAGAGAAGCACATGGGATATGGGTCCTGTATCCCCATAACTGAAAAACAGGCAGGCAAGCTACCAAGGTAACTCCCAAAGCAATTTACCCCAATAAAACTTTTMTAGCATCAAGTTTTCTTCACAAAGCATTTTAAGGCAATAGATCAGATCAAGCTTTTTGTGTTTCAGTATGCAAGATAACCATATGGTAGCTGGAATTATTAAAAACGTAGAAAGCAAAACTGTTAAAGTATAACACAGTCAACAAAATGTCCACTC
This sequence comes from Rhea americana, assembly GCF_003343005.1. NCBI lineage: Eukaryota > Metazoa > Chordata > Aves > Rheiformes > Rheidae > Rhea > Rhea americana. The sequence goes on along the minus strand of NW_028186634.1, from coordinate 3,200,020 downwards.
TGCATTAGATTTTCTGGGTGTTTAAGATTATTAAGATACTATGCACCACAACTTTAGCCATCAGACYTCAGGTACAGCTTTCATCTCCCTTGGCAGCGAACAACCCTCTGCAAGGCAGCCAGTGCATGTGTCAGCAGGCAGCAGYAGAGAGCGGGCACCAGCAGCTGCGCAACTGCCAGGCAGAGTGCCGTGGCTGTGGCACCCAGCATCTAAAGCTGCCTTATTTATTTATCACTCATTCCCTACGAATAGAAGGGTAAAACTATGCATTATTTTGAGGCATATCATCATTTATTTTCTTACAGAAGTAACTATCTCCACTTTTCTGTATAACTACCAGTCACCAAAGCTGAACCCAAGCAAATTTCTGCCTGTGTCAGTTTCCAACATTTTCTAGTAAAAATACTTGTATATTTTTACCTATATTAAAATACATACATTGCATAAATTCAAATCACCATGTTTTCATATATATTAACTGTGCTTACAGATTTGAATTTATATGCATGTCTGTTCTAAATACTTAAAATAAATTAGACAAGTATTTGCTATTTGGAATATTTCATTTTTATTTCCTTCATTTTAGTCTTGAATTTATTTCATCTTGATTAGTCTGTGACCATCTTTTTGTTACATTTTGGAATCATGAGGCACTTTTTTCCTAAATAAGCATACTGGAGGAAACAATATTAGGAAGATCAAATGAGCCTGAGCTCTTCTTTTGCAACGCAATAGGACCATTCCAGGTGCTCAGGTAACAGATTTCATTGAGATTATTTGTGTCTCCCATTTCCATTATCAAAATTCTATCACAAAACTACACCCAAAATAGCATTTGTCCATTCGGAAAATTCCAATAGGTAAAAGAAATCTACTCCTTGATTTTTTGACTCCATTTCTGACACTTCCTCATGAAAAGCTTTTCTCTTCAAGGTTGCCAGCAGTCTTTCCTAACACAAGAATAATTCCAGGAACTAGAATTATCTGTCCTGAAGATATGAATCTACCTGGGGTATAAAGTTTTAAGTTAAGACCAACTATTAAGCTAATATGGTAAGCCAGGAAGTCTTTAATCATCTTTTCAATTATAAACTCACAGTAAATGCAATGTTCTTGAAATACGTTTAGTTYAAGAGGGCAGTACTTGAAAGCATGAGTTGCAAAGTAAAAATTAGGGGAAACTATAGAAGGCAGAGTATATAAAATGCAGAGGGGGATTACTCCCAGGGATTTTCCCTGAGTGTTATACAAGACATACCATATGAACTACTATCATTCCTGGAGTCTCCCATTAATATTTTCAGAAACCAGACACTCAAAAATACCATGGAAATGCTACCTCTGATTGATCAGGATTACAAATTGCCTTCATTTGGTTCTCTCAGACTGTCTCCAATGAAGTTATCACTTAGACTGCTCTGGACTGTTCTCTCAATACTTCTTAGTACATTAGGTGGAGCAACAAGGCTATATGGAACGCCTTGTTGCAGTGAGGCTTAAATGGAAACATACAAGAAAGCACAAAATCGCTAAGAAGCTTTATAACTTGTTAAAAGTACTATGTTATCTGCTCTGCCCACCTTTAATTCTCAACAGATAACTGGACAAGATGTTATCTTAATCACAACAAAGAAGACCTCCTAGTTACTATTTTCTCATAGTGACTGAGTGAGTGAGTGCATAAAATTGGCAGATAAAAAAAAATCAGCAGTAAATTCTCATGACCCAACTCATTCATATTTCTAACAGTAACTATCCTTTCCAAATTACTGTTCTATGCCTGAAAAAAATCTTTACTAAACAGTCTGAGTACTACTGTATGAGGCTTTCCATAGGTCACACACACAAGACATTTCACTCTTGAACACATTCTTCAGTATATTTGAACAGTTGAGGGTCTGACACATGCATGCCACTTAACTAAGTTCAAGGGTTCTGACCCTCAAAAGGATCCAATAAACTTGTTATTGCTAGACATAAACACTACCACTCAGATGGCAATATTTATGAGCAGCAGACTGCATAAATGGCTATGCATCTGCAAAATAAAAGCTTATAGCATGCAAAATTGGGAACATTAAAGGAAAAGGCTGAAAATGCATCTTTCAATTTTTGTCCGTGTTTTCTGAACTGCATGTGAAGTATTCACAGTTCCATCAAACAGTAACGAAGAAGAAAAATTAAAAGAGCAAGATGCCTTTTCTGATGAGTTGTTACAGGAAACTTCTAAAATTTGCCCAACTATTTTATTTGGAAGAAGAGTATGCTTTTCTCTAAAGCAACAGATGCATAAAATAATTAATTTCCTTAAAAAAAAGGTGTGTCAACTTTAGTGTTTTTTTCCCCCCCAAGCWGTTATCATCATCCCTAAAATCTAACACATCCAAAGGCATTAGATCAAAGACAGGCTACTATTTTTTAATCTTTTCTCTTATATTACTTAAGCATTAGTTTTCTCTTCAATCATTTAAAAAATACTGAGCAAATAGGGTATCATGTTTTATAAATCAAATGATAGCTATCATATAAAATCAAAGCAATCTTTTGAACTACAGGTTTTCAGCATAATTTGACTTCTCAAATGGATACATTACCAGCATAGTGTCCAAGGAATTAGACAGTGTAATTCTCGTTAAGGTTGTGCTGTTAATCCCTGCACACAGTATACTGAAAATTTGCACTCAAATGATATATTCTAGATATTGGTAGAAATTACAGTTCTCTAGATTCAGATCATAATTATATAGGATTGCAAATTGTACGTTTATCCATTCCTAGGAACAAAGTGCAAAGCAAAATCTGCAATTCTAATGGGTGTTTTCATGCTAAATACAGATCCTGAAAACACTGCAGTTCATTTACTAATTAGACAAGATTTGTCTCCCTTGTCTTTTTCTTTTCTTTTCACTAAGATACATGCACATTATAAAACAGCAAAAAAATAAATGTACTGGCCAGAAATAACATAGGAAAAACTGCTGAATCTTTCCTTACCACATAAACTAGATGCACTCTCCTTTTTGAAAACGTTCCAAAAACATTCAGACATACAGTAAATTGGATGTGACTGTTTTTTTTTTTTTTTTTTTTTTTTTTTTTTTTTTTTTTTTTTTTTTTTGTCCGTTTGTTTGTTTCTTATTATCTTTCTGTTGACATTTATTACTTTTTATGTATTCAGAGAAAGTACAAACTGTTTCCCAGCCTAAATGGTTTAATTTTACAAAGTCTACATAAAATCACCTCTACTTTTAATTTCAAAAACTGCATAGCTTTGGACAGATAGYACTGATGAGCCATGCTACATGTAGCAAATGTGTTCAAGCACAACATAAATAAATCTTGAGGTAATTCAAGACACTACAGGCTTTTGTGCCTTCCATTTTTCAACAAAGTAAACAAGCATAATTTCATTTGCTTCAGTGTATCTTTGAAGAAGTCTAGAGATAAACCACATTTGGTTTTATGGAACTAAAATGATCACAACTGAAATAACTGCCACAGTAGGTATTTGTAAGACAAACAGTACATAGGAAAGTTCATCAGCACTTTTCCTTTGTAAATATAAAAGCACAATAAAAAATACCCATTTACTTGCTGATCGGCTGTCATAAGCTTGTTAAGAGTGAAGGATGGAAGAATAAGACATGCAGAGTTTTTACTGAACAAAGAGCTGTTCAGGTGCTGTGACATTACTAGCAAAGCATTACAGGAAAGGGTTTTTCACCGTACCTTTCATATTTTATTAATAGGTGACTGAAATTGCCATTTCAATCATTCCACTTCACCTGCTCTAACGCCTGTTAGCAACAATTATATTAGTTGRGGGCTTAAGCTCCACATACAGCTCTATCAGTGTACACATCTCTTAGCCTGATAACTCTCTCTTATGAAACATTTTCAACTGAAATGTRGGTAAAATGTTGACAGAAGTGCCTGATACCAGCCTGTGGTTGCTAATTTTCTAGAATGGAATACATGCAAGAAAAATGAAATTCTAAACATCAGAAAAGTAGAAGTATTTAAGCTTTCCTTCTCTGCCTCATGCCAAGCGCTTATCCTGATGCTACACTTTGCATAAGAATACAAGACAGAGAGCAACAAACAAGCACATCTCTGAAAGTTTCAGGAAAAAATGTCATTTCCATAGTGGTTCTGTGATAAAATTTGACCAGACCGTTCAGACTTCAGATTCCTTCACTGACAGTTCTGTATCTGTATATTTGGGTTTTTGCCTGCTTCCTTAAGGAACTGAATGTTACATATTGATAATGTCTGTACATGTTTTTGACCACTCAAATTAATTCCAACTAAAATTGAAAGAGAGAGAAATCCTTCAAAGACACCAAGTCCAATGGGTTCCAAAAAAAAGGTGGTGGCTGGGTAGATGCAAAGACCTTACTTAGCATCTCCACAGAGCAAAAGTTACAAGCTTAACAGTATTATTAAACAAAAGAGAATTCCTCAAAGGAAGAAATTATGACTGACAGCTGCAAGAAATCTGGCTTCAGAAGTTGTATTGATCCAAAGCTATAGGTATATACCAGAGACTCCTTGCCAACCTCACGCACTGGGAAGAAAATTTGCAAGGTTCATTTTATCTTGTCTGCATATAYGTAGTTCTAATTATCCTTATTTGGATTTCTTTATAAACAGGCAAAACACAAAAAGGCAATCTGTTTTAGACACAAGAAGGATGGAAGCGGATGATAAAGCAAACATAAATCCTTTCCTGACCTTGTTACTGACTCATTACATAATCCTGCAAAAGCCACGCTTGTGCTGCATGTGCAGGGTTCTCACCTGTACCACAAGGGTATCATGCCTCCACCCTGGCAGCACATCCCAGAGTTCCACGCAAAACACAGCATGTGAGGGTGAGACCCAAGATGGGGAGTGCATCAACACAAAGTAAACAACACCTAAAATAGAAGTTGCATCAACACATCCAGACCACTAAGGCACCTGTCACACAGTACTCACAAACTGTGGTCACCCCATAAATCACCAGGTGCCTGCCAGGAAAAGGAGGAGACAACAGCAGGAATGGCGAGCAAGCATGCATAACTCTCAGGCAGAGGAAGCTACATCAGACAAAGATGGAGAGCCCTTTTAATCATACCCAATATAAGTAAGCCTCTTCTGGCACTGTGGGAGGCTATTTCCAAATGTGGTTTAGTAATGCAGACAGAATCATCCTGAATACTGGGCCATTAAAAAAAGAAAAAAAGTGAAAATAAGATCCCTCTTTGCTTCTAATCAATGTTCACACATCAGCAAATGTTTGGATACTCCTCTTAAATAAATACATACAACTGTGCATCTTCCAATTTCTTTATGGAACACTAATTGCCCACTGCACAAAATGTATAATGTTTAGCATGTGATCACTGTTATATGCACATTAGTCATAGATCTAACATTTTGGGGCACAACTTGCTAATCTCGTGCTCCTCCAAATACAATTTCACTTTCCAAAACTGCCAGAACTCAGCAACAAAACAAACCCAGAAAAGCCTGATGCCTAATMCAGACTAGCTTTATCACCACCATACTCCTCTCAAGCGTGTACAATATAGCTGCACAATGTGTGCAGTATGAATCAATGCCACCACTGGTGGTCTCTGGCTTCTGGGGTCACAGATAATATCCCATGACAAGAAATTTGTGTGCTACACAGCCTTTGAAAACATTCAGCATRAGATCTTAGCTTCCAACCTGCATTTCTTAACAGTTACAATGAAAGGATTTCTTCTAAAAATACTTCTAGTTATTAAAATTACTAAGGAGGGTACTTCTTTACCTCCAAAGGATAGCACTTCTCAACCTCAGAAGGTCCCTCATGTTTCAGTGTGCCACAACTATTTACTGCAGGATGCAAGGTCAGCCACTTCAGCTTGCAGGATCAGCCAGTTAACGATCCTGCCAAAACTGGAATAGAATTATGACAAATTCAGCCTAGGAATTATGAAAAGAAAGTTGGCTGGCACAAGCAGGCCAGAAATGCATGAGAGCACAATAGCTTCGTAGATGTGACCCTTCTCAAGTATTTAYCACTCTGGAAGAGCACTGTACTGCTAGCAGTGCACATGATGTGATCTTTACCTGTGGCAAACTGAACACATGCAGCATGCTTCCGTGGATTTCAAGCCTCAATGTAGTGACCGTGCTGGCAAGCACGGCCCACTTGCCTGCATCACTGACTGCACACACACAAGCATAATATGCTGCTTCCTATGGAACATGTCTGCTCCCCTCTATTCCAGGTGCTGACAGAAGGATCTCGTTTTGAATTCGAAATCTGTTTTAGAAATACTTACAATGAAAGTTTCTGAATGGCAGCAAACATCTGAAACCTTGATCAAATATTTATCTGCTTTATAATTATTAAAAGATAGTCTATGAGGAGCTGAAAGGTTATAAGGAAATACTGCCACTAACTTATTGACAAGTTCAGCTCAACCTTAACTGCCTCTTGCTCAGGCAATAACCTTGCAATATATGTACTACTCTTCCTAAAAACAGCATCAGGTATTTCACAGCTCATTCAACAGAACACTACAGATCACATTTCCAAATATGCAGAACTCATATTAAAAAGGAAACAAAGAAACAAGTTGAATAAGTTTCCATAAGTATTAACTATCACTATAATACAGAGGTACATGCTGAAAAGTAAAGAGGAAATAAATGCTTTTCATTTCACAAAATAAATACTTTGGGGATTACTAATAGTACATCAATCATTGTTACTCATWGACCTAGTCTAATGGAGTGAAAATAAAAAGGAAAGAACATCATAGTCATTTTGATAAAAAAATAGCAACAATAACAGCAGTGCAAAGCACCAAGTGCAAACTCAAAAGCAAAACCATACACAAGAACATGTTTCTAATTAATATTTATTGCATATGCAGTCATATATAGCATTGTTAATCCAAGTGCTGGTCCACTATAAATGCAATATTGCAAAACTAGTTATAAACCAAGACCCTCTAGGCTGAATTTTGATCTCAAAACACAGAGTTACTTTGAGGACTCCTAGCACAGTTAACTGGGTGCATTTACAATTCATCAGACAATGCAGTGAAAACTTCTGTSTCTCATATATTTTAAGTTTTTCTTCAGAATAATCTTTTTCAGGTAAGAATGAGTTGTTCTTGCCAAAGAATGTGTAAAAACTGCAAAGTCTTGTGTGTCGTTTGTCACTTCCACTAGGCAGCACAATAATAGTCATTCTCTTCCCTTCCCTTCTCTCTCCACCACAGTAAGAAGCATCCTCAACCACAGTAAGAAGCATCCTCAACAGAAGCTTCACGTTTTCAAAGGAGTGCATGAATAGGAAATAATGTGAGCAGAGAATTGCAGTGACCTTGAGCAAAAGTCTTTGTAAGCTAATGCCTAATTATCAAATTTATTTTTTTTCCACGCAACCCTAATGATCTCCAGAGTTTCAGGGTAAAATTTCTGACAAAAATGAAAGAACAGGCCCAGCCCACATTTAACAAGTAACCTGAAAGTGAGGGTTCCCCCCTGGGGTATTAGAAATACCCTCCTAAGGAATAAAACACACGGAGTAGAGACTTGAACTTGCATATGCCACCCTCTAGGTTATCGGATGTAGATTTCATATTCTCCCAATAGAAAGACCTTGGAACTGCTCCTAGTGCAAGGTGCACACAACAGGAAATGTTTTTCCCTCCCAGTACTGCTCAGAACAACTTCTATCCTGCAAAGCCTCAAGCATATAGCACTAAATGCATAAATAATAGCAGTATAAGGAAAGATGGAAGGAAGGATAGAAAAAGAAGGAAGGAAGAACTTTTCATTTTGTCTACATTTCTCCTGTGCAATTTTTTCTTGGTCTTTAAATCTGTGAGTGGTACTCCAGGCCCAAARAAGTAATTAGGAGTTTTTCCAGCTACCTTAGTGCCAGAATACCAAACTGTATTATTATTTCTAGTGGCTACCATTTAAAGGGCATCGTCAGGATGCTTCYGACATCTAGCAATATCATGATATTTGATCTTTTTGCACTGATATGATGACCCAGCTTCTCTAGGTACTAATATAGTATTCCATAATAAATATATCTGGCATATCAAARAAGAATGATCCTAGCACTCTGAAAGCCAGAGCCTAGTTTAGGTGGCTCATAACAGCATGGCTAAAGCTCTAAACAGCCAAAAATTAATATTCTCAGTTTAGACCAAATAATGAAACTCAGGTTAAAAGTCACATCCATAGTGAACTGTGACATGATAGATACTGAGCTAGCTGTAAACAGGCTTATACACACATTGGAAACAGCTTAACTATGTAGCACATATCTCATTAGGGCCTTAACTACACTTCTACTGAAAGGATAAATTACTTCTGCATTTTTGATGTCTCTGTACTGCTTTCAGTATCTGTGTTAGCTCATACGCAGCTAGCCAAAGTATCTCTCTACTGCACTGCAGTAGGCAGCATGACCTTACAACAGAGATCAAACACAGAAGGTATTTAACCAATACTAAACCAAGCAAAGCTACAGGGTTCTCTATATCTACATCATAGCATAGATTTAGTTACATGCACTATGCAAAGAGACCTGAACACTACCTTAAGGCCTGGCAATAAAACAAAGCTAGTGTTATTCTAGAGCAAGTACTAAAACTTTCTCTAAAACTTTCTACTTCACTTTTAAAATCTACAGTAACAGCCAGTGAAAAGACTTAAATTCAGTAACTTAGAAGAATCTATTACCAGGGTCTGACTCAGATGTAGAGACCTCTTTAACATTATTTAATGTTTCTCTGCAGATGTAGTGTCCCGAAAGATTAATTATTTCTGCATATACTTAACCTGAAGTTTTAGGCAGGCAAACGTGTTCAAAGAATCCCTTGGTCTACAACAGTTTGTTTAAATTCTTACTTCTGCTTTGAGTCTTGGGATTATCATCAGCCAAAAATAGTGAGATGCACTGCAGGGTAGAATGAGCATCTCAGTTTTCCATTTGCCACTCTGCCTGACCTGAGCAGTTGGTCTAAGTCATCATCTAGATAAGTTATGTATGATTTAATTTCTGCAATATATCCAAGAATTTCTTGAATTTTCAAGAAGAATTACAACATGTTGTGATATATTTTTGTTATTGCAGAACAATGAAAATGCTGCTGCACCAGTATCGGTTAGCAGTAAACTACTTTGGAAAAATTGGACATCAATCTTTCTTACACTTTTTCCAGCGGCACAGCTACCACTTGAAGGAAATAGCCTTTGACTTCACACATTTTCCTTTAAAACTGATACCAAATTTGAAAGACAGAACAGTTTTGATCCCTTCCTTAAATCTGGATCAAAACTTGATGTATCTGTATTTTACTTGCAGATAAATTTCCAATATAAGACATCATTTCAAGTTAATCAAGGAATTTCCTCATCTTGTAATTTCTCACCTGCAGGTAGTTAGAACTGTGATTACAATTAAAATTACCATTAAAAAGTTCATGCTGTGGCTTCATTACCTGTGTCAAATGACTTATATTAATTATGAATTATAATATTCATAGATTTGTGTCAACATGCACCTCAACAGGAACCATGAGATTTCTGGTGAAATCTTCAGTTGAAGATTTAATTGGGTAAAAATCTGAGAACTCAAGCTAAAACTCAATGTCATGAAAGAAAGACTTGGCCTTTCAAGTAGTCAGAGAGCAAACATAAGGATGTCACTCAAACAAAGTGCTCTGCCACATTCATATTAATGTATTACAGACTGCTTTCCATTATTCATTCAACTAAAACATGAACTCAGAGAAGGTCTTGGAACCAATCCAATTCCCTTCTAAGTCAATGGAAAGGCTCTTGTAGCACCTCCTCGTGACTCTTTCCTGCAAGCACCCACTCAACTGCATGCAAATAAGATGGTAGTGTTAGATACTGCAGCATTTCTGTCTCAGGATACTCAGGATATAAGGATAGCAGTCTGACTGCACAGAATCAGCATCCAAGGTTTGCAAAGTTCTTGTACTGACAGTAGCAGTTTCTATCCTCTGCTGTGTAAGGCCATACTGCATTTCCCCAGAAGTAGTGTCCTGAATTGGGTCATTTTCTCCCTCTAAGGATAAATAATAATGCCCTAATCGCCCAATTCATTAGCAACCTCAAAAAGTGAAAAGCCTCTTCTGATGTAATTAGTGAAACGGACAAGCAAGGATATATTATGAAAATATATTTCAGCTTCCTATTAATGTAGAAGAAGAAAATACATGCACATCTAGTAAATAATTTAATTTCAATGCAAATTGAGTGTTTAAACACTTTTAGGAAAGTGACGAAGCTACAGAATGTAGACATGCACTAAAATTACGCAACAGATGATCCATCGTACACCCATGGTTACTGAACACACTTCAAGCAAAAAAACTACGTTAACATCAAGTGTTAGACAAAACAGAGCTCTGCAAACTGGTATAAATCAACTATATCAGCAAAAGAATCTTGTTTAATCTTTTATCAAGTGTCCTCACCCATTCCAAAACAATTAGTCCAGTCTTTCATCTGCACCCAGAGTTACCTTTGCACTATCTACCTCTCTTTGACAGCTATTTCCAGATCCATTTAATTCACCTCTTCTTTCCTGCTTTCCATCCTCTTCTTTCATGTTTTCTTTAGATCAGGACAGATAGTCAAAAGAAGCTAATGATCATATGTCTATAACAAAAATAACGTAAAAGTAACAGTAAGTTTGCCAACAATCATCCTGATCTCTTTGCTTGTATTCTCTGCCTCTATCTTGCACCTGTCTTCTAAACTGTAAATTCTTCAAATTGAGAACTGTTTTCCATATATCTGCATATCCTTAGCATAATACAAACAACACAATCCAAAAAGAAGTCCTCAGAACTTGCTGGTATTGCCCTACCACTACTGTGAGATACAGGAGGTTGCAAAACTGTGGGAGAATGGTTCTTCAATTTCTCACTGACATCCACTTGCGTGAAACAGACTRATAAGAGCATCCTCTGAATTAAATGGCAAAGATTCATCTCCTAATTCTAATTACTGRCCATCATATAATGCAATGACACAAGCTTTAGCAACAAATGATATAAAATAATAAAACAAAAATGATACAAACACTGTTTTTAACATTGCATGCTTACAACAATTTGTCCTGGAATAATCTGCTGCAGATTGTGAAATTAATTCTCAATAACCTGCAAGAAAATAATTTCAGCTTTGAAATACTGTGAACAATACTATCTACTGAAGTAATACAATAAGAAGTTGGGATAGATTTATTTTAAAATTACAAGTAATAAGATAAAAATAAAAAAAAATCTACAGAGAAATGTATCTTCTATAGGCATCACAGACATAGCAAGATAGAATCGTATGTTCATGAATAAGCTGAAAGCATGGAAAGACAGAAGGAAACAAAAACAGAGCCAAGAGCAAAAAAAAAAAAAAAAAGGACAAAATAGCAAAAACCCATCTGTATTCATAAAGAGAAATAACAAGAAGAGCATGAATTCGAAAATAAAACAGGGTAAGACATTAGTATGAAGAGAAGAGGGACAAGGAAGAAGTGTGAAAAGAATCCAGCTTTCTAGAATGTCAATTTTTAATTACTAATAAAAGTACCAGCTTCCACAGAAGCTGCTTTATGCACGTATAAATGAAAGCAGCTTTAAGGGAAGTCCAAACCCTTAGGCGTAAGAGAGGAAACTGTCTGACTCAGGGAACTGCAAGAGACATAAAATTTCATATCCACTTTCCGTCTGCAGTCCAAATCTGCCACAGATGGCTTGTAAATGATCGTCACTGCCAGAAACCTGCAAATGATTGTCACTACCAAAAACTCATTGGCCTGTTATGGAATGAGTCGTTAGTCTCAGTCTGGATGTTCACGTAGTAAAAGTGGTCGGGAGGCACAGTACCACAGGGTAGTTTGTGCAGCCACCTATCTGTTGTACTGCCCAAAGCACACCCAACAGCAGGTGGCAAAGTGCCGCCAGCCTCTCCATCACTCCCCGACTTAAATCCAAATCCACCTTCGCCATTACACATAGCACAAGACAACTAGGTTTCACCTCCAGCTCTCTCTCTGATCTCCCTTGAGCCCTGTCCCATTTCCATTTAAGCCAACTTCAACTTCCTTGCAACTTCAACTAGTCTCTATTTCCCCTACTGGTAAAACTGAAGTAATACCTTTCCTCCACTCTCTTTTCTGCCTGGTTGATCCAGGCTATCAGCTTCAGGGTAGCARTTGCCTCTGACAATGTGCCTGTACAGTCCCACACTGCTGATGCTGAGTCTCTACGCATGGTAATGCTAACAACCTGTATAAGATGACAGACCCTCATTAAGGGAGAGTTCTAACTTAAACATTTTAACAGCACGCGACTAGGATAATTTTATACATTGCAATAACCTGAGAGAAGACAGCCTAATTCAGAGCACAGCAGACACATGCTCTTTGCACTCTGTTCTTTAGAAGAAACAGCTCTCTTATAAATTATCAATGCCATTCCTCACAGCAGGCAGCTGAGAGAGAGCCTGCCTGCATTGCAATGCACTCACAGTCACTACGAGCACCTTGCAGAGGTCATGAGCACTTTACCTGTATTGCTGCCCTTAAAATACTGAGGTATAAAGATAAATAACATACCAATATTCCAAATAAATGCATAAAACAAGTTTTGGACATCTTTAGTCTTCATAGAAATTCTTGTTCCAGAACTTGTTTACACATTGCACCTTCACAAATCTTATCTACTAATTGCCATGATTCATGAATCTACAACACAGCACTGCTCCAACACAATTTTTACCCAACTGTAATCCTTCACCTTGCAAATAACTAGTGACTGTTTATAGCTGCAGTATCTAAGCACCCAACCTAAAACTTCAAAGCAAATTCATAAAAACTACCAAAAAAWTAGGATTAAAAATATGACAAATTAAATACATATATTATTACTCATATCAAGGTAAATTATGCCATTGCATATGCACCCTGGATATTTGGCTTTATCTATTGCCTTCCACTCAAATTGCCAGACTTCCTGCTTCACAGTTCACAAGCTCCTGTTTCTAAAGTAGCTACATCTTACTGGCACAAGGAACCTTTTATTTTCTCTTCTCTTTTCTTTTTTTTCCTTTTTCTTTTTTTGGGGGGAGGGGATGTGAGCTGCAACTGATTTTTAGCCAAGTTCTAAACTTTTTTGATTCTCTGTAATAAAGGATAGAAAGACTGTCAAAATAGGCTCACTTAAAAAAAAAAAATCTGTTTGTACCTCATATATAGTTTCATACGAGTAAGTGCTTAATCATATACTTGAATTCCATGAAATAGTTTAATAAAAATAAATGTAATATAGTTACTTTTAAAGCATCATTTTCAATTGTATTTCCTAACATAGGAGAAATTCAAATTTCATATCATGAGCATTAGTGATTCAAAACTACAGCACAAAAGAGAAGAGGAAAAAGTTTGCGCTGCCAAAACAGTGCAAACTGTTCCACAAATAATATGAATATATTTCATCCATCTCAACATGAAAAAGCTAGCACTGGCACTGAAAGAAGTGTCTAGTATTTCTTTTGTAAACTCACTGAAAAATATTCTCAGTGTCTTAAAACTGAAGTATATAAATCTGTTTTGYGAGCTTTGGACATGCAGGTAGACTTCTCAGTGATTCGTGCAAGATGCATGCAAAATTGATTTCTTCTGGCTTATTCGATTGTAAGGGCATGTATAGATGTATATAGCATTTTACTAAAGAAACAGTAGTTCTCTGCTTTAATTAATTCAGGTATATATTTGCATGTACACCTAATCAGACTGCTAGGAGGAACAAGGCAAGTTTAGAGTCATGCCATCATTTTGAAGTCCCTGTCAGAATTGAAACAGTTTTTCCAAGTTCAGAGAAAGGCTTGTAGCATTTGCTAGCACACTGTATATCAATAAAGCTCAGGATATGTCACATACTTCTTTACAGACTTTAGCATATCAAATATCCCATGCTCTGTCCCCCTAGCTAGCACCGACATTGCTGCCTGTCACACGCCACCCAGGCCATAAAAGATGTGGAAAACAGGCCTCTGAGATTTGAGAGTCAACAAGCCTTGAAATCACTACAGCAAACAGGAGTTCAAAGCAACTGAGCAGATCARTCAAGGGGCATCTGCTCCCAGAGAAATCAAGTATTTCTAGGTGTGCACAGACACCAAGCCTCTACCATACCATGCATATTTCACTTCTAGAAAAGATTGAGTTTCAACATAATTTACTAATAAAATGTTTTCATATATAATCACAATCACACATTTGCTTAGAAACTCATGTTTCCTGGGTAAATACACTTAGGTATCCTGAAGGATGCTGAAAACTAGCAGTAAGATTTACAACTGTATACCTCCACTCTGGAATTAGCTCTCCATAGACAGAAAAAAAGTCAGCTTCTTTGAGAAAAATGAAATTATGCTAGAAACCTAAACAAAGAGACCTGGGATGTTTGCCTTTTGGTTTGGAGGGGCAGGGGTTCCTTAGTGGTTGCTGGCCATACACATAAGGTATCGCCTAGTCGATCTAGGCTATCAGCTTCAGGGTAGCAATTGCCTGCGGTTCCAGAGGGAACATTCATAGAGAATATTAGTTTAGAGAAAATGTGAGCATCATCAGATCAGTGTTTCTCTGAAGATCTACCATTTCGAACCTCCTTGCTTCTCTGACCCGCACTGCACAGAAACAGTTAGATAGGATGTTTTGTTTCTTTCTCAGAAAAAGTATACTAAAAATCACCTAAGCAAAGTTATAGGACTAGCCTCTACACAGCCTTGCGTAGAAGAAAAAAAAAACAGTTAAGCTGCTGCAGGGAAAAGAGTCACGGAACAGCTGTTTGTACAGTACTTATGCCTTCATTACATAGCTTCAAACGGCATAAGAATGCATCAGCTTGTCATTTCTGAAGCTTTATTGCCAATTCCTTGCATCTTTTTAAAACACATGCTCTGAAAAGGCTGTTGAAAAGTCAGTGGCAATATTCTTAGGTTCACTGTAATCAGTTTTATTTCTGATTCTTTTACTCATTAAAACTATCATCTATACAGATTATTAGAAGACTTCCATTTGTGTATCACTCATGCTATTTTTTGTTCTGTATTAGGGAATGATTTATTTGTGTTTATGTTGCATTCAACATATGATTACTACAACTACAGTCACCTAGAATAAGCAAAACACAATTCCTGCTTAAACARGTACCTTTTTTTAAAAATGCACTCTATACATTTTTTAAATTCATGATTCTCCACAAAAAAAATGATCTACATTATTCTGGCTACATTTTTATTTGCAAGCATATAGATGAAGCAAGCATATTTTGCTGCATTATCTATTTATTTCTGCAATACTTCAGTTAAAAAAAATAAATCAATCGTTGAAATCAGTACTGGTATTACTGTTCCACAGCACAGCTCAACCTGCCTGAGACATTCTTTGTCTCGCTCTCTCCTACATACCGACAAGTCACGAAGTATTTTCATACATCAGCATCAAACGCTCCTGCTCGGCGATGCTCGGGGTGCGCACAGAGAGGGCACCCCAAAGCGAGCAGGCGCTGCAAGGCGAAGGCGGGAGAGCGCAGTTCCCTCGCACGCCCCTGCGCGGGCCGCGGGACGAGCACGACACCCGAGTGCCGCACGCCCGGCCCGGCCCGGCCCGCAGCGGGCTGGGCGGC
>NW_028186634.1:3108876-3182738 GCF_003343005.1 Rhea americana | reverse complement strand
TCTGTATTCTGACCCCAGACTTGCACCTCAGAGTTACATAAGCCCATTTGAAAAGAGGGGCTTCAATCCACCTACACCTGGCCCTGCGTGACCATGAAACACCATCAGCTATCCCAGGGGAAGGGCAAGGAAGAGAGAACGCTGGCAGGCGGCTGGGTGCTGGTCACCTGCAGAGCACAGTCACACCCTCCCCCACCTATCCAGCTTTCTCCCTGATAGTTTCTTGCCCTTTCAGGCCACTAGATACTCACCCCAGCAAAAGTAGCTCGACTCCATCTCCCCAGCCAAGAGCAGAAGGAAAACCCATGGAAATTATTAACTGTACCATACATGTTGTGCCTCCTCTTCTACATGGTCTCTGTCTATAAACATACAGAAATAATCCTCAGCCTGGTGGAAAAAATACCCACAAGCTGAAGAAAGAAGGAATTCATCAAAGAGRAATTAATGAAAAATAAAATCTCTACCTATTCTGAATAATCTCAATTTGGTCCCTAATATTTGAATATTTTTAATAGGTAATGATTGTACTGTGTACAGAGGAGAGACTTGAAGAAAAAGAATATTACACATTAGTTTAAGTCACCTTTTCACACAAAACAGGCACTGTGGAATAAGCAGTCAAACAGTTAAGTCTGGCACCAGTTGCAACTGGAAAAGACTAAGATAGAGTGAGAGGTGAGAGATGTGATTTGCTAACCAATCCCCAAATTGTCACGTTGCTCCTCCACTTGATGGTGTGAACTCATGTGGAAGAAGTGTACAGTACAGGTTATCCCCTTCCAAAATACTGCAGAATTAGAAGGGAAGATGAATGATTAAGAGTATGGAARGATGCACATCTGAGCAGGCAATGGAAGAAACTTTATCTGAGAAAATAAAGACTGAGTTTAAAAGTAAGCCATCTAGAAATAACAGAACAGAATAACAGAACAATAACTTCCATTCTCCTGATTTTGTAACAAGGAGGCACTTAATGACATTATAATACAGCAAATTAAAAACAGATTAAAAGAGATACTTTTTTTTCCTCACAACAGAACTGGATAGTAGAGCTCACTGCTAAAGAACATAGCTGGAGTCAGGAATCCGGCAAGAGGTAGAAGATGGGATGCTTAACACATATCAGTAATGTTACCATATCATTCATTAGTGATAACTTTTGAAAGGATATTTTGTTTTAAACCCAGATATCAGAATGTAAACATTCTCCAGAAACCTAATGAGAGCTAACATTATGGAAGAATTATCCTACATTTATGTGCTAGAATGTAATTTGCTGCTTTCTTGACTAGCATCAGACACAGGACTTGATAGATCTCAGTCCCCATTGAGATATTCTACAGCTGTAAAACAACAGATAGCACCTCTGCTTGGGAGGATTACTGGCCTAGATGCCCACCTCCCAGTACTATGCTGCATTCTTTTTAATGATGGCCATTTATTGAGGCTTCTGTAGAAAAGAGAAAGAAGAAAACAGCAGTTTCTTGTCTTCAGAATCAGCATTTCTCATTATTGAAGAGTAGAATATGTATTTTCCAAAAGCCTCAAGTATAAGGTCTGATAGATACGCTAATACACATCAAAAAGTTCCCTCTGAATTTTTGATCTATTTGAATCATGAAGGTCTGTACTGTCATTTAAGCAGCCCAAGACAAATCTATGTTCACAAATAAAAAGCACAGAGAGTTATTAGACATTCAAACTGGAAGACACTCAGGACATCCTGGAAGATAGGGGTGCACAAAGCATAATATCCATCTAGGGTGAGCTGATACACAGGAAAAAAAAATACCAGGAAAGTCATAGGGGAAAGGAAAAGGAAAACAAGTTATTTTTTTCTTTGATGTGTTAGCTGTCCCTAACCTTCCTCTTACCTGTGCCCCCAACCCTCTACCTTGACCCTGATCCTCCATTATCCTTATACTGTCTCAGGTCACACACTTCTGTACCACATCATGCTCCAGCTTTGGTTCTTTCTCACTGGCAATACCCTGCCCCAGTCTCTGGAGCAGGCGAGCTGAGCAGAAGTGGGAGCCATGCTGGCTGCATCAGAGCAGGACTGCACATTTGTAACCAAGAGCAAGGTCTTCGGTCACCCATCTCCTGTGATTTCCTCTTGCTTTGTCTCTGTAACACACCAAGTTAATTCAGAACAGCAGAGCAAGAGTTAAAGAGAAATCCTTGTTGGGAGGATGATCAAGGTGCTCATTTTGCTGCGTAACAAGCCTCAAGATTGCCCTTGAGGTGCAGAAGCATTCACTCCTGATAATTTTCGGCAGCTCGGCACAGACCTGGCTTTTGCACGTGCCAGTTTCCCCCACGTATTACTACTACAAGAACTAGGAAAAAATATCTGCATGTAACAAATAACCCTTATAGGTAATGACAATTTCTAGGTGTTATCTGTAAAGAGAATTGTACCCCTCAAAAGCCCTGCTTAATTCATTTCAGTTAAGCTAATGGGCAAGATAGACTTTTAGATAGAAGAAACAGTATTTTGAAGGTTAAATGACATATAGACAAAACACAGGTGAAAGCAGCAACATAGATTCAAACATAGCTCCTCCATTGCCAAACCTGCCTTGAGTACCGTCTTTCTCTAKGTACAGTCTGTTACTTTACCCATTATTCCCATTTTGTTCTTTATGTAAAATAAGTGTCCTACTAATACATTTTGTGACTGAGCTGATGAATAATACAACACAGCTTTGTCTAACAGTTGAAAACACCTGCATTTGCCACTGAAAGCCTTCTGGCAATCTGGGCAGAGAGCATGACATCAAAGCATGAAGACTGTTAAAAGGGAGTGGGAAGTACCTAAGTCAGCTGTAAAATAAGGAACTGATGTAGGCTCTTTACTGAAAGTATAGAGTAATAATTAAAAGAGATCTAATTTCACAGTGATGAAGGAATTAAGTTCTGATAATTGAACCCATGACAAATCAAGCATTAAATTTATAAATTTATATACTAATTTGGAAAAGTACATAGGATTTTTTTTATAGAGAAATTTTTATTTTATCCATATCCTTATTCTTTCTCTTACCAGAGCCATTTGCTTCTCTGTTGTTTCTATACTAGTGAGCATGGCACTGTTCAGAGCTTGTGTGCTATAGATAAAAGAAATCTGGATGTTGCATGGCTTGAAACATTTTCCACACCTCATAGCTGCTACAGTAAGGTCAGGATATATATTGAATTAAGTTCCAGTCTCATTTGCCTTTTTAGCTGACCTTAAAGTGGTTTGATTTTAGAAGGGCTGAAAAAGGAAAAGTAAACAGATAAYGAAGACCACCAATTTGTGGGCTCATCCTGTTTTTATGCTATGATGTGTGACAGAATTCCTTACTCATTCATATGACATCCAAAAGACTAATTTGATATTTACTTTTAGCATCTTTTCAAAGGACAAAAGCGGACTGTTTGTAGTCTCTGGATCAGTTAAAGCACAGTGCAGAAAACACTTCTATTCAGCATTTTAAATCATATAGTACAAACAGGATGGATTTGGCATACATGTGTAAGCATTCTGGGTTTTCCTTTATCAGCTTGGACATTTCTAACTTTAAGCTCCAAATGACAAGGAATAGGGATATGTTTGTGCTGGCATAACTACAGAAATGGTTTTGTTTAGATTTTCCATTCCAATGTATCTAAAATCAAGCTATCAGATTTGAATTAAAACCATGCCAAATGATCTGCTTTCATTACAAACTTAGCGTTCCTAACAAAGTTCACAAACTCTTCTGTATAAAGCTCAGATCTGATGCAAGCGCATCCAGAATATTTTCTATTTGCTTGTTTTAAAAATCAATCATGCAATTAACCAGGGCCAGATGCAATAGCTGAAGTTTTGTATAATAAGGTGAAATTCAGTTAGTTCAGTGGATTTCTTCACAAGCAGTGAGTTTTGGAACGTGTTGAAACAAATTCAGAATAAGCTCTAGGGATGACAGTAAGGGCGTTAAAACTTTCACAAATCAAAAAGAAGAAATTACTCACATAAAGCGAGTAAAATCAAAGCACTGAATGGTAATTTTAGCCATAAACACTTCTGTCATACCAAAGACATCATAGAGATAATTTTGCTCATTGTTGTGGGCTTTGGATGGGGTTTATGCCAAGTACACATTCCCTGTGTCTTTGAGCAAAAAGCCCTAGTTAAATCTTCTTGTTTCCCTAGTAAGACAAAAATGCATTATTTTTGATATCCCAGTTTTCACCTATAGTAAGAAAACTTTGTGATAAAGGTGAACAATTTGGAGATGAAACTCAGGGAAGGAGATAAATTGGTATATGAAAAAAAATATTGCAGTCTTTACATGGTTGATCCTCTCTCTCCACTTGTTCATGAAAGTTCACTTTCCCTTACTGTATTTCATCTATACTCAGTAAGCACCTTTCTTTCTCTTTACTGTGAGGCTGTGAAGCATAGATACCAATCATTAACACACGAATAAAAGCTATAAAGCTATTTTGCAATGTCAGAATAGGACTCCTTAGCTACCCCAACAGAATAATTTTTCCACTTTGGACCATTCAGTTTGAACCTCGTTAGYGACACTGAGATCCTGCCTAATACCAGTTCTTCGGTGATTAATACAGCTGACACTTAAATTTACATAYTCCCATAAAGGAAGAAAGTACAAGAAAAAGTTAACATTTGAGGAATGAAAGTCATTCAGCTCATTTTACCAGCAGTAGAAACCATACACTACTGTCCTGGTGTTTGCCACTGTTGAACCGCTTTCAACACTTACTAAACTTTTAGTTCACATTGATAGAGGATTATGTAAAACACACCGCTCTCAAAATCTTGTACTGGATGTATCCAACACACTGATTCTCTGTTGTAAATAATGAACACAGGTACTAAAGGTGAAATCAGAGTCTCTTGCAAAGAGACAGACTAACCTAAGAGACTGCTGTAAATAAAGTCATTCAAACTTTAACAAGAAACTAGCATAATCATAATTTGAGTGCCTGTCACCTTGGAAACTGCCACCCCAAACACTCTTACCTAAATCCAATGGGACCACTACCATTGGATTTGGTTATATATTCCCTCCAGAGTTCCCTTTTTATTGCTCTCTTAACATTATTCCTGCACACTGAATACCTAAAATGCTTGTTTGTGTAGGATGAATTTTCCTATGATTGTGTTTAAATACAAAATTGGATAATCCCATCTCATTTCAGCATAGTATTTTGCATAGGTTTTGCTTTCAAAGGATTCTTCTCCCTTTAAATGTTGTTATTGAACCAAATTTTACACAGTAATCTTGCTCTCTTCTCTTGCAGTGATGCATTTTGAACTTTTCTGAACAATGCTCTCTTATTTACACGTCACTCAAGGCAGTTAGAGTACCATATCAAAAAGATGCACTCTTTTTTTTTTTTTTTTTTTGAGACTGCTTCTCTGCACCAAAGTACAGGTCTCTTTCCTAGTAGCTGTAGAACAGGCCTACATTCATAGCAAACCAAATGCTGTTTTGCTACTGATAACAACTGTAAGTCACTTTTTTGTTTGTTTGTTTTCACTACTAAAAATCAAAGATAAGTTTCAATTCTTGCTCTGTTTTTCTTCCACAGAATGATTGAGGCTGGAAGGCACCTCTGGGAATGATCCACTCCAATCCATCTGCTCAGAGCAGGCTCAGGTACAGCAGGTTTCTCAGGGCCAGGCCCACATGAGTTTTGATTATCTCAAAGATGGAGACTGCACAAGCTCTCTAGGCAATCTGTGCCAGGGTTTGTCCACTCTCACAGTGAAAAAATTTCTTACACTTAAATGGAATTTCCTGTATTTCAACCTGTGCTCATTATTAATTTTGTTCCTCTGTGCTAAGAGGCATCATTCTGCACTCAACCAGCAAGAAAAGGGAACTTATCATACTTCCTTTTGTCCTCAAGGCAGGTCCAGAGCACTTCAAGGTATCCCTTCAGGATGGAAACAGGCTCTTCCAGCTCAGACCAGCAGAACCATCCTGAGATTCTCCTAAGCTGTTAACAAATAGCAGAATGTCTTAGTCTGCTGAGAGGATAAAACCAGAACTGTTTCTCATATTAAACAGTCTTTCCTTTGCAATACAGTGAATGCCTATTATCTGTACTTAATATTGAAAGGCTTCAGGATTAGTGTGAAGCTAAGTACATCCCTCATAACTGTTCTGTAAAAGCATTCATAGGCATTACTTCCAGTTAGTGTAAATCAAAACAATCCATCAAAGTTACAGATCTAAAATTGTCTACACCAGCTGAGGACATAGCCTTAAATGTTCATGCTTAGCTATTGGGGAGCTAAACAAAGAAAACGGTTTCTAAAAACCCTGTCTAATCTCAAAGATGTTTCTAAGCCATAATGTTTCAAACTCAGATATGACTTATGTGCCTTCAAAAGCTATTAACTTCATCTAACAATGAGCCAGAAAATTGAAATGCTCCCAGCAGAACTTGTAAGTAGAACCAGAAATGCTTTACCATAGGTGTTCATTTGGAACATCAATATAATGATCTTCTCATTTTATTCCCTTTAGACTTACTCCATCAAACATGATTACTAAAAGAAGCCAGTTTATTTAGAAAAAATGAGCTACAGGTTTYGCAAGAATTAATGTTCCATTACACTTTAGCACAGAGTTGCAGTTGCAGTCAAATTAAAATGAGGTTGAGTTCAATGTACAAGGAAAAAAGATTTGAATGATTTTGTTTGGAGTCAAAGCATCTAGAAAAACAGCAGACTGCYTTCAGAATAGCTGAGCATTTGTGTAATTAGGAAACATGCTAGAGTCTTTAAAGTCTTTACATGATATTTAAGATTAAATAGTATCAAATTCTGTTCTTATTTTCATTTGCTTGCTTAAAATGGTCTAACCKGTAAAATTTCATGCAAGCAGTGGAACTGGGTACTTAAATTATTATTTTGCTGCTCTTTTCCCAATATGATGAGTTAAATATATTTGAGTTTGCAATGGAAATATCTAATTTTCATTCAGAATTTATGCAACTTATTAGCTTGACTTACTTCAATCACATGCACTTTTGGTCCATATATGACACTATTCCTAATATGACTGCGTATGATTTTTTTAATACAATAAAATGTCACATTCATATTAGAGTTGATAAACCAAGGCAAGAGCAAAATTATTTAGTTTGCTTACAGCTATATAGAAAGTATCTGGGTAAGTTAGGAATTGATCATAGCTCTTCACAGAAACATCCATCTACAGGGCATACAAAGCATATTTTAAGTAAGAGGTGCCAAGCTCTTTCTAAGTCCTCCATATTTGCCAATACAAGGGCAGGATGAGAGTGTGTTGCTTACTCAGTGTTTCTCTGAATTGCAATTTAATGCAACTGATACTCATTTCAAATAGTTATACTACATTAACTTATACAGCTGACTGAGAATTTTTGTTTGCAAGAGTTATTAATGCTATTGATTTCACTACACCATTTATTCACTTCACCTTGATAGAGGATTGAAGCCGTGGCCAAATAGCTCAACAGAAGCTAAATATGAGCTACTGTGTAAAATAACCTCATCTACCTAAAGACTTTTATATATATATATATATATATATATATATATATACACACATATATAAATGTTTTAGTTCACTGTTTACCAGTTTCTTGGCAGTTTAGCTGTAGCAAAGTTTAACAGATACTGGCCCAGCCGCCCCAGCTTTCCTTGATGGATGGGTACGTGGGTGCTCTCGTGTGGGTACCTGAGCACTCCTCCCCCAGCCTCGGGTCTGCATGGGCTGGCAGCCCTTGTGCAGCTCACCTCCCACCTCAACACACGTCCCCACCAGCATTTCATACCTGCTCTTGGCTGGGTCCTCATATGCTGGCTTGCAGAGGCCCTCAGGGACTCCAGATGGTTCTACTTGACTGCACGTACACCAGCCCCTCTAAAAGGGCAACCCACAGGATGGTACAGGACCAGGTGAGGTCCTAGCCCTTGGAGGGGAGAGCACCTGCACTGATACCAGTGCATTGACACTACACTTCAGAGAAACACTCAGGTCAGCTTTCAGCTGGAGGGGAAGTACTTGCTACTGAACTCTTCTGCAAGAACCATATCTGCTGCATCTGGCAGACCACATGCACATTTTCCTCATTAACTTTATCAATGGTTTGAGCAGACTCCCCTGGTTAGCAAGTACAAATCAAAGCAGTTTTRTTTGTTACTTTTCTGTAAAAAGTTGGGAGGAGCTATTGTTTGTAAAATACCTTTCCTGGCAGCCAGACAAGAAGATAAGCTTTTAAAATTTCACTTCTAGACATGAAATGGTAAGTACTTAAGCACCAATTACTAAGCAAAACACATATTCATACCTTCAAAGAACACTAAAGAAAACAAAAAGAATGCATTAAAATGAGATTCCTACTTTAAAATACTAAATTCTTCAAAGAGGAGAGTTCTCTTTTCTCACAAGGCAGAAGATAAGCAAAGCAACATTTCTCAAGTAGTTTTAGGGTAGGAATTAAAAACAAAAGAAAAAGAAAAATAGTGAAAATAGATTTATATCTCTGTAGTAAATAGTTTATAAATATTACATGGACACAAAATAAAGCCTGYGCAGATTTTCATACAGAGAGATGACACTACTACTTTTTGCTTCTCTTCGTTTTGCACAAATCAGTTTTCTCTTTTGGCCTCTCTGCCCCTTTTCAGACAACAACTAATTTCTCCTAAATTACTGCACAGCTCTTTATCAATGAAAGTTGTGTTCTTTTTCTAAGCCAAATACTGCTTCACCTTCCTTGCTTTGAAAGCTACATTTTCCCCTCTATCTTTCTAGCTGCACAGTCAGTTGGGTTCATGTACCTGGTTCATGCACTTGCCAGATACAAACAGTTCAGCTTCTGGTGGTACATTTGGAATACTACTGTAACAAGTTTCTCCAACCACCTCCTTCAGGAGCAGCAAGCTGTAAAGTCAAACTACAGGAATATAATACATTTTAGGTGAATCTGGAAGTGTGTGACTAAATCAAAAAGAAAGATCAAGCGGAACATGCCTTTTCCTTCAGTGCMTGTGCATTATCTGCTACAGAGGAAAGGATGTGAAAACAGTCAGACAGTGAATGGATCTGCACTAGTAAAAGACACGATGCATTCACTTCAAAGTAGGGTGAGCACGTTTGTGGAAGATTAAGAATCAAAAGCCTGGATTTAGAGGTTTGGGATGAAGAAAAAAAAAGTGCAAGACATGAGACAACTCAGGATGATGCAATCTCTATTGCCTTGCTGCTGTTATCACCCATCATGCCCATTCCTGCACAAATGATGTTGCGGTGATCTCAGAGTTTTCTGTTCTTCCATTCACAGCTCCATCTCCTTCCTGGATTAAAATAATAATAATAATAATAATAATAATAATAAAGAACTAGCAAGGTTCTTGAAAAAGATCAGGGGTCAAGTCTTAAGGAAGGGATTTTTATTGCTTCTGCAGTATTTAAGGGAGGGTGTCAAGAGCATGGGGCCAGACTCTTCTCAGTGGTGCCAAGCAACAGGACAAGAGGCAACAGGCACAACCTGAAACACTGGCAGTTCCACCTGAATATAAGGAAGAATAACTTTATTATGACAGTGACAGAGCACTGGAACAGGCTGCCAAGAGAGGTTGTGGAGTCTCTTTCCCTGAAGATATTCAAAACCCGCCTCRATGCGATCCTGTCTAACATGCTTAGACCCTCCTTGAGCAAGGGGGTTGGACTAGATGATCTCCAGAGGTCCCTTCCAACCTCTACTGTTCTGTGACTGTGACCCCACCTTCCCCTGGACAGCACAGTTAATCTCTCAAGTTCTGCACACTTTGAAAAATAAGCAAGATGGAATTCTGAGATGGGAAAGTAGCAGAAAAAAGCTGGGAGGGAAGGCAGTCTTATGAAATGGGAGTGGAGATGAGAAGAAAAGTATGAGATTTCAGCATTTTCTGAGAGTTTGTTCCAAACCCACTAATGGGCCTTTTCCCAGAGAACACTAGTACATTTACATATTTTATATGTATGTATGAAATAAATACATGTTATACCTCTAGCAACTGTAATGAAGTAATTGTGTTTAAGTACTGGATATTTGGCTCAGACTTTTTGCTACTGTAGTTGCTGTGCATCTCTGCTCCCTCTCACCAAGTCCTAATTTTAACAAAGCTCTTGAGAATCCACTTTTCAAAGAACCTTGCCTTTTCCTCCAGAACTGTTTGAGCAGTTTCCTCATTCTAACATTTTCTATTTATTGATCCTTGTCTACATCATCTTCCCTTACATTAAGAAGGTGGTAATGTAACAGTCTGTTAACAGCCAATGCTCTATTGTACTGCAGTAGCAAAGAGATACGTTGATATACACTGACTCCAAGACCTACAGAATTTCTCTTCTATACCTCTAAGCATGTTTTCCAAATTAATTCTCAAGCAGAGCAAATTAACAATAAGATCTGTCCCTTATACAGAAGCCTCTAAGTAAAACTGAGAATCACTGAAGGAAATGAAGCCAAGAAGAAACAGAAAAAAACCACAGCCAATCCAGAAAGAGTTGAAAAAAAAATCACTGAAGGGTAATAAGTAAATTGATGTTGGAAAAGAGAAAAACAAACAAAGGGGAAAGAGAGAGTGAACAGGAGGYTCAAGTCTAGAAGACAGACCTGCAGTTACCAATCTGCACGCAGTCAACGAAAACTACACACAAAAGRCCCTTACATCAGCAGACTGGAAAAAGAAATGCCACAACAATAAAAAGTCGCCAAAAATATCACCTGTTGTAATAGGATATTGGAGTAAGTTGGTCAATTAGAAATGTGTTATAGATGAAATATGCAAAGGTATGCAGTACCTGAAATGTCAGCAGAAGGTAGTTATCAAGATGCTTTTTCTGTTTGCCAACATCTTACGGTGCTTGGAATGGCACTTGATGGTAATGAATTTTTGTTGCAGAAAACATGCCAGCCATACAGTAAATGAGCAACACTTGAAAGAAAACAGATACTACATAGTTACATAGTTTTCTGAATGGCAGATTTGACTTCAAGTCATCTTCTAAAAACAAATCAGTCAGTATAAAAAGATATTATGATTCTAAGTTATACTCAAAGCACTCGGTCTCACAGAGTTCTGTTCTTGGAGATTGTGCGTTTCCCTTGCCATATGCCTTAGCTAGCTAATATTAGTTAGGTAGTTTGATTTTTTTTTTTTTTTTGCTTTACTACTCACTCTGTGTGCAGATTCTCCAACGGATCTAAACATGCAATTACCCTGAGATAAGTTATTGTGAGGCAGTTTGTGGCTCAGATGCAAATTATGTTCTGGACGGAAATACTTGGCAATATATAGACATTTCCAGAAGTCCATTGAGTTCAAAGTGTTTATCCCCCTTTATTCTACAGTCAGTCTAATGTGATCAACGTATGGCTTCGGAAAGGAAGAAAACATGATTATACCAGCCAGCCTCAAGATGCTTTATACCAAGTTCTCCTAATGTCAGTAAGCGGCAGCTTTCCCTGATACAACTTTCAATTATTTCCAATTACATCTAACTCTGTATGTTTTTAAAAAATTGTTCATTATTGAACAATTTGGAAGAACATTATCTTCACATTTGGAAGAAATAGTTAATATCATTTGAACCACACCTGTGACTTAACTGTAAATCAGAAAATAATACTGGACAAATTTTATTTTTGTTCTTCATATTGGCATCCTGCTTAACAAAGTTCCTTTTCCACAGGAAAAATTTTAAGGATGTAGTGAAACAGAGGGTCCTCTGTGAATGTTCTTCCTACCCTGCAATAAGCCTAGCTTTCCCTCTTTCTGTTTAGCAGTTGTGAAAAATACCAGGTAGTACCAATAGTCCTGACTGCTTTTGTGACACAGGCCCACATWGACCAAACATAAAATGGAGACTGTGGGCTCTTTTAGTAACTATCACTCCAATTTACGTTCATAGCACATCACTTATTTTCATTCCCCACTGACACAAACTGCATTCTAAGCAGGTACAAAGGGAGAGGCACCTCTGTCTCACTTCCAATCTCAAGAACAGAACTGATTTAACTATATTTATCTTGAAGAATGACAGTTTTTCAGCAACAGAAAGTTATTTCCAGAGATGCTCAAAGTTACATTTCCTGTCCTCTAATCAGCTGCATCCCTGAAGCTGTCTCTCACCCTTTATTTAAAATAAAACATTCATGAACAAAGGTAATGTTTTGAACCCCTGCAATCCTTGAAGAACAAGAGAACCCCAGGCATCAAAGCAAAGCATCAAAAGAGGCAACGAAACAGGAAACTGCGATTTAACAAAAAGCRCATATTGAGTTTCAACAGAGTGAGTTTCTCAGGTCAGGGCCCAATTGCATGATTTTGAACAAGCTACTTCACCTTTAGGTCTCTCTTTCCCTAAGCAATGTTTACAGTGTAAACATGCAAGGCRAAGTGCTGTGCAGAAGGACAGCCCTTAAATGTATTTGTCTGCCCCCACAATACCTTGATCTGGTTGGGGAGCTCTGCAGTATAAACCTAAAAAAYAAAAAGCAAACACAGAAGGAGATCTTAAATCAGTTTACACTAACCTAAACTTGCAAGCCAAATACTTTGCCATGATATTTAGAAAAGTTAAAATGTGTACTGTTTTAAAGAAGGCCAGGTCACTGAAGTGCCTGCTGAGCACTCAGTGTTTGCCATCACAGGAGCATTTATCATTTAACCAATCAGTCCTCACAGACGGAAGAAATTTCTCCCATCTGCCTCATAAAAATAAGCATCTTCAGAAGAGAATTTTAAGAAAACAGAGCACAGGAAATCCAATCTTTTTTTTTCCCTTGAATGCAAGTCTTTTTCCATCAGGTTACAACAGGCTGTGCACTCTGAGAGGGGAAAAAAAAAAGAAAAGAAAGAAAAAGAAAAAAATTAAGCTAAAATGAGTGCAGTGGGTTTTGTCAGGTTGTTGACTGTTACAATTTATCAACACTGGAAACTGCACAGTTTAGAAGTTATTCTGTGACAAATCCTTTTGGAAATGGTCATTTCTATTAAGAAGCTTTGCAAAATTCCAGCAGTAGCTACTGAGAACATAGGACTGAATACAAGTTAGGATTTGGACTCCATCCGTACTTTATTTCAGTGACAAATGTGCTGAAAATTCCTCTAGACAAAAGAWTAATTTATGCAATCCTCCACAGAAGTACGTATAAATTATAGGTTATGTGTATCAAAATAATAAGAAAACAAAGATGGAGATTTAACTTCTACAGAGTAGAAAATCTACTTTTCTGACTACATTCCTAATTATAACTTTGCTAACTCACATTTAAAGATGACTCCCCTCCTGAGCCATTATATAAAGGCACTGGAAGCTATATGGCTCCCCAATTCCTAATGTTGCTCCAGAAGAAAGATCAGTACTTTAGACCAATCTCTGCAATAAATAAAAGGTGTCCTGAATGGCAGCAGAAGTGAAAGGTCCAGAGAGAACAAAATTTTTCCTTTACARAATGTTTCCCACCCCCAGTATCTTCAGGCACCCAAAGGAAGAGACCTGCTAGCCTTGCTGGGTTAAGGTGTTTTCCAGGGATCACTGGCTGTTTTAGTGGTTTCATCTACTGCTCTCCCTATTGTAATGTATCTGTCACTGGCCAGGACATCTGCAAAGAAGCATCTGGAGATACAAAGGAGCAAGGATTAAATAAAACTCCTATAAACTGTACCTGCACCATCCAATGACAATTCCATGTGGGTATCACCCAGCCTCCACCATCCTCTCATTGAGAGGATATATCTTCATTCAGTCCATTCTCATCTTCCATTTAAAACTGAGGTCTTTTTTTTCTACACAATGGTCCGCATTATACATGAGCACGGACAGAGAAAGGGCAGACTAACGTTTGCACAGACAGAGATGTTTTATGGCAAGATCATCACTTATTTATTGGTGTAAGTCTGAATAGCTTCATCTGAACTAATAACTCTTCTAACTTTGTTCTTTGTGTGATTACTTACTTATTTTGGCAGACAAATTAGTAAGTGTAAAGGGATRGATAGCGCAGCCAAAAGCTCTTCAGTTTCAGCTCCAAGAGAATATAGTTGCTACATGGTCAAACATCAAATAAAAGAATAAAATTTCAAAGCTAAATAATTGAAAACTCAGTTTGGTAAAACCATCTCTTTTGCTAACCAACACTGCGTAAGTGTTTTATGAAAAATACAGAGCTGTGCTCATTTCCTGGATAAAACCTATAATTATTTTATAAAGACATATAGTAATTGAGGATGATTCAGAGATAGCTGAAGAAATAGCAGCTGTATCAATCTTCAGAGAAGCAGCTCACAGAACTACATATTTAAAGACTCCTCAAGGGCAACTGCTAGCTATAGTCCATCTGTTCACAAAAATCAAAATGAGAAAAAAAATATGATTTAAATTGAAATCAGATTTCAAGCTTTTAAAATTATTCGCCGAAGACTGCAGGCTCACAGACTTTGTACCTGCATGATCTATTTGAAAGAATGGCTAGCAAGATACACCATTATTTGTTTAGGTCTCTCCTTTAGGCCTTATGTCTGAATTCCTGATTTTTTCCCCCCTTTACTCTTTCTCCAAATTATATCCTAAACTTCAGTTTCCATAGCCCAGCCAGCACTGCAGCCCATAATCCTTTTCTYTCCAGACCCCTCCAGAAATATAGTTTGCTGCTGGGCGCTCTGCCAAGGCAGATCTGCTCCTCAGGTAGACCGAAGAGCAGTGCTCTGGCTGTCTCCCTGCACCCTCACATTTCAGAATCGGAGAGCCCTGTGTATCAGGAAATGCTTTCCTAATTCAGATCAAGGAACTGCAGGAATAARTTGGATGAAAAGATAATGACCAAAGTGAAACAGAGGCAGTTAAGATCCCATCAAATATTATTTTGCAAATGAAAATATTGGTTCAATATCTCTCAGATCATAAGACACTGCATAGATATTTGTAGGGAACTGAACTCAAAGACAAATGGGYATTCCTACATGCAAGGGATGCAACTGGGAATTAATAGGATTGAATTTGCTGTTGTAGTATAAACATCAAATTACACTTTTGCTGGTAGAGCTGCAATGTTAAGAGCTAATAACAAGATCTCCTCAGTGTTTTTAATTTCATTAGCAATGCAAGGTCATGTACTTTTCTTTCTATGAGATCAACCTCATTTTGTTAATCTCCAGGGAAAATCTGGCATTTAGATGGATTAACATTGTCTACGCCGCTTGAAATATATACTGCGAAACTTCCGGAAGCAAGAAAAATATTTTATGTAACAATAAGAACTGCAAATCAAACCCAAAATTTCCAAAGGGACTAGCAGAACTTCAATGAGTTGGAGGAAGCAAGGAAGATTTACATCATCTGATGGCTTAGTCCACTATTTCTACAACACTATGTAAATCTTTGTAAAACATGACAGGTGCAGTATTAATAATGAGCTGATAAAWGTTAACCAGGGTCTCCCTCAAGCCTTGCTGCTTCAATCATGACATACTACGTATGACATTTCTGGAATAAACTGCTCTTAGATTCCAAATCCATCAACTTCTATATTTTATCTCTCTTTGAAGTGATGGCTTTTTGACTGGGACAGACTTCATAGTCAGGTCTTTTCTGGTCCTGGCCTGGAGTTCACTTGGAAAGCAGAGCCTTCCTCCACTTTTGAGGAGGCATGAAATTTGCGAGAGAGCTGGGTAATCTGATGGGCAAACAAGTTCCCTCTTCCTAAGCCCAGAGGGAGAACAAGCTGACACTAGATGATGATGAAGGGGAAATCCAGAATAATGAAGAATATAWCTCCCAGAACCAGCTTTCCTATCCCTTGCCCCCCAGGCAGCAAGGAGAAAGTGTGCAGGGAGAGAGAACAGCTGGTTCACACAGTTGAGCAATGCAGCAGCTCTGCCCACTGCGCTGCTAAAGAAATGAGACAGACAGACACCTGATCGTGCAGAAAGAAGCATTATCGTCTGCTCTTGTAGGGAGCTGCTGTTTAAGTGAGCAGCTCAGGAAGGCCAAAAATACATTAGCTTCTTCATAAAATTTTTAGAACTACAGCATCTCCCTTCAGAGTGGCCTTCTCTTCACCTCCCTCCACTCTCTTCAAAGCCAGACACAGCAGCTAGAGAAAGCCAGACTGGCCTTTGGGGCAGACCTCTGATTTCCCCTGCATTTTCACTAAGGTATGTTAGGAAGCATAAGAATATTTAGCCTGTGCTGCAACCTCCTGGGGCGGAAGCCCAGCCCATCTCACTGCTCTGCTTAGCCATAACATTTTCAAGGCTTTTGGTCRGAAAGTAGCAGAGTGGATTACCGTGTGGAAGTGGTAACCTTTTTTAGAAGTGCTTGGGAGGCTCTGTAAAAGTGGCACCTCTACCAAGAACAAAAAACATGCCACATCTTGAATACTGTAGAATTGGCTCCAAAAAACAAATAATCAAAAAACAAAAAACCAAAACCCACAGCACTCGTAAGCACACCAAACCAAAAAACAAAAAACAAAAACCACCCCACTGTTTCCAAATAAGCGGAGGCTGTTTTGGTCTGCCTTTTGGATTTTAGCCTTAGAAGTCTGGTTTTCATGTTTCTTCTACAACAAGGAGTGCTAGAAATATTCTCCCCATAAATTTACAGGCTTACAAAATCACAATATTGAGTACTGAGGCTTTAGGCAGCATCCTATGACAGTCCCAAAGTACTGCACAGCAAGCAGTAATGTGCAGTAGATAAGAAGTCCAATTGATTTTACTGGAAGCATTCAGTATTCAACAGTGAGCGTACAGGTTAAGATGAGATAGATATTGTAACAATATCTATGCAGTATTAGCATACTAATTCTCTTGCAGGCAACAGTACTGACATGGTCTTGAGTCATATACTGATCACTAAATAATTAACTCATATCAGCAATATACTTTTTGATCAATGATTTTTCCATAAAAGTTGAAAACGGATCAGACCACAAACCATCAATATAACAACTTTCCCCAATAATTTATATTTTCTTCTGAAAGAAACTATGTGAATTAACTAGCCTTTGCTTACCTACAGTATTTATCATTTTAACAAATAAGAGTGTTGTTTAGATCAGCATCATTCTCTATTCTGGTAGTTTATGTGAAAAAAATTGAAAGTAAAACATTTTTTCAAGTCATGTTTTGTGAACAATGTTGGTGCTTCTGAGCTGAAAGCTGCTGATTCAACAGCCCTTTAATAGGTAATAATTTCCCCAAAGAAATGGAGAAAGCAGGGGACAGGGAAGGGAAAAAAAATCATAGGACCAAATCCTGATCCACAACAAAGCTATTCCAGGAGAATATAGGTGACGGAGAGCTAGTAGAGGAGCACTTCGCAACTGTCAGAATATTATCTCAGACTCGCACTAACACCAGCACCTGACGGTTCACATGCTGCCTCCAATTCCCGAAGCCAAACCATCCATTCAGACCTAGTCGTGGGGACATGTTTGGTAAAGGGTGCTCACAGCACTAGCAGTTGCTGTSAACACAGGATCTACAGGCTGAATAAGCCCAGAAAACTTCCCATATCAACTATGCCTGTACCTTCCCCAATTTATATGCTGTCTTGCTGCTCCAGCACAAAATGGAAATGCAGTGAGTAACCTTCAAGTCAGAAGCATTTCCTTAGAGGACAATAGCAATGTGGCCCATTAAAATACTAATAATTAAGAGCAGACCAAATCTTGTAACATCCTCATCACAGGAGTCCTAAGACGTTGCTAAAAACTGTCACTCACATGAGTTGACCTCACAAAATCCAAACAGTTGCAGATGGAACAGACTTCGCATTTTCATGTGGTTTGTCTCACAAGTTTGTAGGACAAATATTAATAGCACACTAATGGTAGCAATCACTATAATGAATGTAACAGCTGSTACCAGCAGCTGAGCTTACACTTTAGTTTTATCCTTTTCATGTATGGTGTGAGGTGGTCCTGGGCAGTTGTAATCACTGTCTATCCCTTTCCCTAGAATCCCTGAGGATTCTATTTTCAGCAAATCTGTGTTTTTGGTAAAAATATGGAGATTACTATTGTAAACACATAGCCTCAAGAGATTACTCGAGGCCCTAAGAAATAGCTAACATGATCGAAGTAGACCTGCTGTGGTCACTCTCTTAGTCTACTGGGATCCATGAGATTTTATATGCTTTTGCCACCAAAGTGATTATCTTTCACTTGTACATGAAGCAGCATGATTAAAATGAGTCACATTGTTTTTTCTTCCTCTTCCTCAGAAGCAACTAGACTTAGGAACTCCTGCTGTACAGCTATAAAATAAGACACAATTCTGCTCACCTGGAAATACTTCAGAACAAAATGCATGTCTGTGCCCCAAAGACTGCCACTTGCCTGCTCCATCAGTGAACAGATCCCCTGAGACTAGATGTAACAGAAACATAGCACAGACACTAAAGGAAATAAGAAAATTGCTCTGGCCCATCTTCAATTAGGTTAAAGCCCGAATTTAATCAGGAGTGAATTAGGCACCTGCAGTCATTGGAATTATAGGGTTTTAGTCAAACCCATATGATAATGTCAGCCTCCCTCAAGGCAGTACAGTTCAGGGCATTACCTCCCAATTCCCAATGGCTGCCAAATYTGGTATTCAGAGTTGCCATTTTAAACTTGGAATTCAAGCCTATTCAAATACTTTACTGCACTGATATGTATTCCATGCTAACACAGTCTAGATAGTAGGGAGCCTGAAGCACTTGCAAGCTTCCGTAGCCACGTGAAGGCACTGAAATGAATGCATAAAACAAAGCAAACATGAAAGGTAGTGAAACTTCTGGGTTCACTTCACATGGTGCAAAAACTTAAAGATTACAATGACAAYGTCCATCAGCTGATTACCTACAGTCAAGTATGATTTATATTGTATCAGTGAATTCTTTYCTGCCCTAATCAAGATTAGACATTTCAGATGCCTTTTTTAACCAATCATCAGGCCTTTATCCAAACAACCAACATACTACAGAAGTATTTTAACTAGTTTCTCCTGAAGAACTACATGTTCTAAAATTACCTTGAATTACCTTTCTCAGAATAAAGCACTTCCATAATTCATCCAGTTCCTACACTAAAGTCCACATCTACTATCACATTTGGACTTTGCATCTTTGAAACTTGGCTCAAAACTGACTCTCACGGCCCCACCTTCTAAACCAATAACACTAGTTCCCCTGTGCTGTTGTCCTGCAGGACTATTTCAGCCTCCACCACCATTATGAAATATAATGACTGKTTTTTTTAAACCTCCTCTCTATCAAATTGCTTAGGGTGTGAACAAGACACAAATTTTACATTTAAACTTCATGCACATTCAGCAAGTTATTATACAGCAATCATCAATTTCAAAAGAGGGGAAAAGAGAGTATAAGGCAGAGTAAAGAGAATACACTGAGAGCACTGTTGAAGGGAACTTACTTTTCCAGGAAACAACAGAACACAGTGTTTTCCATGCCAAAATATAGCAGTAGGATCTTTATTATTCTGACATTGTTGTAATACAAATCTCAAAGTACAAGGGCTCAGAGAAAAACAAAAGACAAGCAGCATAACCAGCAAGGTTTGCAAAAAAATAAAAAATAAAGGGACAACTTAAAGGCAATCTGTCAGCTTAATAACAAAACAGCCACAGTTGCTGATATCAGCAAGGAGGCAGACAGCTGCATTTTGAGCAAATGAGAAGCCTGAAGAAACATTGCTGGCAGCTGTGCTGGAAGGACATTAAAATAATAAAATCYTGTGGTCACAAGGGCAAGTATTGCACATACAGGTGAGTCTGACTATTCCAGGACACACATTTTTGAACCTCACAACTGTAAGGGGCACATGCAACATGGCCTCCCATGTCTCTGTGGCAAGCACATGATCTCACAGAAGAAAACTATTCTTAGATGACTCAACTGCCACAGTATCATTTTTAGACACCTTGGTCTGGCTCATTTAATTCCAAACAAATTATCTCAATGAAAAGCAAAACAGAAGTCCTGTATCTGCTTAAATAGATGAGTGCCAAGTGGATAGGGATGCGGCCCTAGAAAGTGTTGGCCAAATATAATCATTGCTATAGTAAAAGTCTGGAGTTATTTCTCTAATGATTTGGAACAAATAGTATGCTAACCAGATGCTAAAATACCTTCTGGAAATTTTGGGGGTAGTACCATCCTACTACATAATTGTGGTAAAGCTTTAAAACAGCAAGAAATATTCTAGTAAGTCTTACATTTCTGAGAAAGAAGGAGAAAAATAAATATACAACACTAAAACGTGACAGATTTTAATCTATGCACTTATGGAAAATTAACACATGCTTCAGGATAATTCTACATGCCCTATGGCATGTCCTATGGTATATTAAAAAGGAACCAGCAATAACATATACATCATGGACAGCTGTCTCACTCATTGCTACAGGATTTTGCTATTCATTCAACGTTTAAAAAGACAGGCTCACAGTGCTGCTAACATGTAACTTTTTTTTTTTTTGGTTTGTTTTACTCCATTATTTGCATAACAAAGATGTTACTGACCAGCGAAAAAGACACTCTGACCATGAATCAGGACACCTGGATTCTTCTCTTAGCTCAGCCACTGGCTGACACTCTGACCCTGAGCAAGTTTTCCATCCTTATTTTGTCTGTTTTGTTCATTCAGGACAGGATTAGTCTATACCTCTATTAATGCAGTCCTAGCCCTTTACATAACACAGCCTTTATGTAACACAGTAAAATAACCCGTAAATACGCAAGAGGAGCAATACTACATGAATCACAAACAGAAAGGAGAGCCCTTATAAGCTGAAAAGCGAGAATCTGTTCCTCTCTTGTAAGATGCTGCTGCCATTTATAGACTTAAGAGCCCCCAGCGATGCTGTRCCTTTCCTCTATAGCTAAGAGAGGTAATCAATTCACCAGCTATGTTCCGGACAAATTATGGGTGTATCATTTCAGGACAGAGTGGAAGAGGTGGCAAAGATATGTGTCCGAAGGTTATGTGCAAAACTAATGATTTCCTCTTTGTTCAGGGCCTTACCTAGTCCAAAAGAGCTATCAATGCCTTCAGACAGCTTTGTAGGTRTGGCACAACTTTCTACAAGCTATAGAATAAAGAATTACCATACATAATAATATAATGAAGATAAGCAAATGCAACAATTTTTTTAAAGAAGCACTCAAAAGTCACAACGATCATATGCTTGACAGTTTTTAATTCTTTATATTAATTTCATGTCCCAAATTGGAGACATTAATAGAAAGCCTGAGCTATGCAAATACCATTGCTCAAGCATTGATTCCATTGCTACTGATTCCCCATCTACATGCTGAATGTTTCAGCAGACACTCCCAATTTACTTACATTCTGTTCCAAGGTTCATTCTTGTCCTGACTAATATTATAGCTACTGAAAGTCTCTACTGAAGCTAGACCTCAAGGGATTGCCTGTGGCTTACATTCCAAGGCATACCCTTTTTAAATCTTGAGTTTCATTACRTTCTGCTCCCTGAGCCAAAGAAACCAATGCATTAAATGCAATTGTTTTTCAAAGCCATTACTCTGATCAAGAGTATGTCACTGCAAAAATCTATTACTGAGACAATAGCAGGTGAGAGAATACATTCCTTTCCCATAAATGCACCCAGAGACCACACTTGTGGGACTGAATTTCATCCTCCAGGAACAACAAAAACAGAAAAACAAAAAGGGTGAAGGTAAGAGTTCTCTCGCATACCTTTTAGAGACAGAAAGGCTTGATGCATTTTGATCCCTATATAGCTCTCTCTTTTTAATGTAAGTTGCAGTTTGAAAGTATAGATCTTTCTTGCTTTCAGTCAGTTGATTACTACAAATGCCTTACCACCTCTGCAGCTTTCTGTAATACATATTTTGTCACATTGAAAGATACTGTCCAGGAAAACCAAAGAAAAGCCCCCCCATCAACCCTCTTCCTCCCTCCACAAAAAACCCAACCACCTACCACAGATAAAAAAAAAAACATCACTGCTTGGGGATTTGATGTAAAATATTGCTGTGTTGTACATGTATTTATGTATTCTATCCTTAGTTTTCAGTGCTCCTTAGAAGCTTTTTTTCTTTTCCCTTTCTTTTTTTTTAAACAGCATTGTCAAACAAATCCCTTAAAGAGAACCTTTCTGAATTTGCTAATAAGCTGACCTTGCATTGGTCTTAAATACATTATATTTTTGCTTGCACAGCCAACTTTTCAATTTCTTTTAGTCAATGAGCTCTCATACCCTTTCTCCATTTCTGCAGGAACCAAAAAAGGCACGGCACAAAGACTATGTAATTTTTTTTTTTAAAAAAAAATCAAAGCTGGATTTTGTGCAACTTTGTAAAAACAAAGGCTAAACTGGTTTTCTAATTAATAAAAAAAAACCATGAGCATAAATCTCAAACAGCATAGTTTTTTTTCCCTGTCTATTCAGCAAATAGCAAAGCTGCCTGAACTTGTAGGGCAAAAGCCTAGGTCCTTAATATCATGATTAGTACTTTTATATATAGTGCCTTGCTTCAGACTCTTAAATAACAGCCTGAGAATTAGCTTATCTGCCCTAGGTTCTTATTGTGAAGACTCTCTTCATTTTTCCTACACATTTTCATAGAGAACTTCCTTAACTCCTGCGTTCAACATTTATTGGGTTTTACACAATTTTAAAAATAACTGTTTAAGTGCTGAGGGCAATCCTACCTAAGTTACCCAATTACTGTCGCTCAGGAAGCACTCTTACACCCGTATCACGTAACTCAGTAAGTTTCCACCACCCTTCAAGAAAATAACAACCTAGTACTTKTTGGTTGGACACCCTTTACTACCACTGTGACCATTTTTACAAGCAGTTCTTCTGATGCCATCTAACATCCTCCACTGCAGACAAGTTCTCCCGTTACTTTTCTACACTCCACGACATGGGTTAAATTTGAGTGGAAGTGACCTACTRGTTAACAATGTCAGCCACTGAAAAAAATTCAGCTGCAAGCCATTTTCAGAGTACATTTCTTCTAGATACAGGCCTGTTCCAACCCCTGCTGACAGCTAGGTCTTCACACACTGCACAAAGCTGTCTGGATGTCCAAACTGCGTATCTTCCTGTCTCTTTGGGGTGAAGACTATGCACAATGCCATGAAATTACTTAAGAAGAGAGTGTTTTGGGAAAGATTATGGAGGCAACTGGCAAAGATCCTCTAACTGTTCAAAGATCCTTGAACATGAGTTTCACAGAAAAAGGACCACAGCAGCTTTCATGAAGGACTGAGCTGGAAAACTAAGCTCTGGGATCTTCCTCAAATAATTTACCCATGCCTCACATATCACCATATATTGATTCTAAATTAAATGACCTATTGACGTTTCAGTAACTAGTCTATTTTTAATATGGCAGCCTAACAAATGTTCAKAGTCAGCCTGCAGAAGCCTGAGAGGACAAAGGCAGTAAACACTTCATGAGCTGAAGCTCAAACGTCAAGGAGCACTTCAGCTTTCAGGACTCAAYCGTTTGAGCTGTGCTGTGCATTTGTGGCAGCCAGCACAGAACAGTGCAGAAGTCTGTATGAGTACTGATCTTGGAAATGAGAACATAACCCAAATTCTGCTCTGTTATACAAGAATAAATCTCACTAGGAAGCCACTGAAATCAATGAACTTTTGCCAAATCTACATAGAGATAACAGAGATTAAAATTTGGCCTCCCATAGCACATGCTTTTAACAACAACCAGATGGATAGTATTGTATACAATTACCTGACTTGTTAAAATAAGGTTCAGCAATGTCAAGTGTGTCATTTTGGTATCTAGGGATTTTATAAAGAGGGTAACCATTTAGCAAAATGCATTCAAAATGGCTCAACACCCTAGTGCTTCCCAATGATGACTCAGTAAGGTGCAGAGATCTTTTGTGAGGTGGTAAGCTGCTGCAAATACAGAATCCAAATACTGAAACAATATACAGCTTTTCCTATACATTGTGATAATAGCTGTAATTTATGTATTAACATAAGATTTTTGTAGTCTACCCAACTTACATTTTTAAATAGGTTACTGTAAAATACTAATTATTACTATTACTATTAAAAATACTAATACAATATTACAGCAAGACTAGGGGGTGACTGTTGTTGGAGGTTTTAAAATATCYGTTTCATTTAACTAAGAAATACAATTTGCACGAAATATGGTTTTAATAATTTTCTAGAAATACATAGATTTTCCGATACAGATTCTGTGTTCAAAATCCAACTGCAAGAGCGTATYTCCCTGAATGTCACTGTTTTAATTGTGTTGCAGTGACTTAATATTTACGCATTTAGAAAGTAACTACTGTGGCATTTTAAAAGGTTCCTGTGAATGGCAAACTGACAAGTGCTTGCATTTAATTCTTAGTAAAACTACTTCATATTGTTCTGCTGACTGTAACAACTATAATTACTCTTTTATTCAAAATGCTCAACATTTTTCAAGAAATAATACAAAATCTTCACTTAGCATTCTAATGAGCCTGCTTTTCACTGAAGAGCAAATCCTAAGCAGTAGAACATGTAAATTAACAGTATCCAAAGAGTTGCCCTAAACAAATATCACCCTGTCATTTGCAGTTAATTTAGCTCAGTATTACAATGCTGAACTATAAGCCTTCTGGGTACAGAGCTTACAAAGAGAAAGGTAGCAGCGGGACAAGTTGCCAATTGTAATTAAACAAAGACATCTATCACACCCGTGGGGCTTTTGCTTGATTTTGTCATTGTGTTCATTAAGGGTCTATGAAGAGGAAAAGACAAACCTCTGCAAAGAGTGCTTGGTCAAACTATTTGAAATTTTTGTTCAAGAAYTGCACTTGAAGAAAACCTCAATTCAGTATTTTAAAATTATTCATAAGGTCATAGGGATTAATTCTCTGAAATTAATCAAAATATTACTGTTTACCTTACAAGGCCAAGAATTTCATTCTTGGTCTGTTAATTTCTTGTGAAAAAAATTCATCACAAGCTTTTACAGTTAGCATTAGCATTGGAAAAAAACACGTAATTGTTCATGCTTAAAAACTGTCATTTCATGTAAATTAAGTATAGGTATACACATTTTACAGAATCAATAACACTTTTAGAATGATGTAAACTCACAGCCATGCTTTTGGACAAATCACCTATAACAGAAATCTCACGCAAGCACAAAGTAAAGCGTAGCAGTCTCTTCAACATTAGAACACCCCATTCAAGCCACATATCTGAGCCCTAGTGCAAATTCAGTTTTGAGAAATATTCCATTATTTACACTAAAAATTAGAGTTTATGATTATAAGCTAGCCAAGTTTCAAAGAACCTCTGTGGAGCAGGGAGCCAAACAGAACAGTTTAAATTAAACAGAGTGAAATAGAGGGCAAAACAGAAACATCTTTACATCAACAATTCAATACATGCTGCCCYATGTTTGGCATACTGTGCACACAGTCCTGGTCCTCCCATTTCCAGAAGGACGTAACAATCTAGAAAAGTCAGAGAAAGGGAAACAAAAGCAATCACAGTATAAAATGTCTTCTATATAAGGATATATTAAATACACACAAGCTTCTTCAGCACAGATAAAACAACAGCTGAGGATGGAATATGAACAGTGTTTAATAAATTGTGACTGCCATGAAGAAAACGTGTGGTGAATGAGTGCATGCTTTCTCTCCACATTACGCAAGGCAGTTAACTGGTGGAATTGCTTGCCTCAGGATACTGAGAATGCTAAAAAAGTTTACACCTTCAAAACTTAGAGATACAGTTGAAAAATCCACTGTCTCACAAAGCTGCTACCTATGATTTAGGAAGTGCCTAAGCAGAAAATCACTGGAGAATGGAAGAGTATTACAGCATACACATCCTGCAGCTGTGCATTTCCTACTCACTGGCTGTAGTGCACTGCTGGGCTGGAGCAGGGACTGGGCACATCTCCAGGCAGATCCTGCCTCCTGGTGACCAGCTCCTGCTGGTCATCCAGGTTGGGAAATGTAGCT
Organism: Rhea americana; assembly: GCF_003343005.1. Classification (NCBI taxonomy): domain Eukaryota; kingdom Metazoa; phylum Chordata; class Aves; order Rheiformes; family Rheidae; genus Rhea; species Rhea americana. Next base: position 3,156,674 of record NW_028186634.1, on the reverse strand, counting down.
CAGCATTCCTGAAGGACCTCAAACTACATGGCAGACTCTCACTGACTTAGCAAAGCCAGAAAACTTCCACACACAGAAAACTTCCCCCTTGGAAATGCCCTGAAAGCAGTAGGCAGGTAAATACTCAGCAACCAGCACATTCTACCACAGTGTACAGAGAGATCATTTTGGCCCATTACTGAGAGATGTTCACTTACATTGAGAAGAGCCACACCAAATAATTTTTCTTCGTCCCAAGAGAAGAGAAATGTTTGAGTTGAAAAATGCGTTTGTTTCTCAGCTCTGAGTCTGAAAATCTGTTGAAGAAAACTAATGTTGATCATGAAGACTTCACTTACACTTGAAAACACTGAAAGACAGTTGTGGAACGTGTACATACTTGACRGTGAATTTCTGCCCTTACCTTCTCAGAATAAGACTTAGTGAAACAAAGTCAAGAATTCCTCTTACCTCACTGTCATTCGTAAAAAAATGAAACAAAACAAAACAACAAYCCCCTCCCCACCACACACACACACAMAAAAAAAACCAACCCAAACCCTTTTACTTGTTCCCCCTTGCAAAACAAGTTATTGATTTCCTAATTAAAAAATGGGTCAAGTCATGATGGGAAGGAACGATTACAAAAGTATTTAAAGAAGTATTTTAAAAAGTCCAATACACTATTAACAATGTTTAAATGTTGGGGGTGGCAGGGGGATTCAAACATCTATTCTTTGCATAACCTTTAATGTTTTCCAGTAGTCAGTGCAGAGATTCCAGTTTTAAAACTGGTATAGTTTAAACTCAATATTTTCTATTTTTGCCACACTAAGCAATCTAGTATGGCTAATTTTGTAACTAGCAAGCTTTCAAACAATATCCAGCTTCATTCCTTTCTATGGTCCCAACTTACCACTACCAGGCTACAAAGAGAAAAGGGAGGGAAAAAAAAAAAAAGCATAGATAGCAAAAGAAAGAGGACTGCTTGCAGATTTGGCTTCTTTGCTCCCAATAGCCACCGCTGCCATAAGTGAATAATCAAGTGGCCTGATTACCTCTTAGAGCTACAGTAATCTGATTTGTAGATCAAAATGATACATATATGATAAAAATACATGTGCAAGATTAAGATTCAGTTACAGAACACTGCTATGCCAGAAATGTCCTTCAAGAAAAAAACTGAAATAAAAATACTTTCACAGTTCCCAGCCACACTTACTTTAATTTCCTTGCAGGTCAAGGTAGCCTAATTAGCTCTAAATAAGGAACACCCAGAAGAGTTTGTTCTATCATACTTTTTTTTTCCCTTTTTTTTTTTTAAGACTTAAAACATGTGATTCAGTTAACTAAAAAGTTTGAAATTCAGATTATTTTGGTGACCATGATACTGCCTTGTTCCTCAAACTGAAAAGTGTATTGATTCCCATAACACTCTGCTCTTGATTGATGTTTCTTTCTAAACCTTCATTGGGTTTAAGCCCAATGAATAAATACTTCTGTGGTGTATTTTAATCACACCTCCTTCACATCCTTTCAGCTCAGCCCTTCCAACCAACCTGAGGCACCATCAGGCAGCAAAAAAAAAAAAAAAAAAAAAAAAAAAAAAGGCTTAATGCCAAACAGACTAAAGCATTTTTGGTTCCAGCATGAAAACAACACAATACTTAAATCTTGAGGTTTCTGCTGGAAAAGAAGCAAATGGGAGCTATGTAGCCCTCCTCTCTCATTACATGTCCAATCTCCATGTTAAACAACTGGTGCAGAGGCCTCTGCTTCCCTTAGGAAAAGCACTGTTTTACCAGGAATATTCAGAGATTCTGCAACAAGTAAATAAACAGAAATCCACCCTCCATTTTCTACTCATCTGTGAAAAGGTATCTACAAAGCTGGTTTGTAATAGCCTTTGCAGCAGGCCTGTGAACTGTAGGGCTACTAATTAAGTACACTAATTTGGACACAAAGATAGCTACCTTATTCTCCATTTGCCAAGAACAATTGCAAAAGTCAGATGTATAGTGTTTCAGACAGGGTTCCTGGACAGACTACTATACAACACTGAAGAAAACAATGCTCATTTCTGTATACTGGTCTCCGCCAACAGGAAGGGTGGTGGCGTGATAAAACTATTTCACATTTATAAAATATATCTAAAAGCATGACTCAAGATCCACTAAGCCAGTGGGAAATTAAATTGATATCTTTTAGCTCAGGCATCATCATGCAAAGTAGTAAATGCTGTATTTTAGAACTGTGAAAGGCTGAATATATATATATATATATATATATATAAAAAACACACACACACACACAGAAATCAAGATTCACTTTGTCAAGTTGTTCTCACATTCTTTCGGTATCAAATGGCAAGATCCTCAATCCCAGCTCTACATAATCTTACAGTAAATGTCACTGGCCCAGAGAATACTGAATGTTTTCATAAACGTGTAATGCTTTAGAAAATCTGAATATCACCTTAAGTATGGCTTTAACCAAAAGGCCTATTTGACTTTGGAAATTACAAACTATTGAGGACGGAAAGAAAGCAAGCAAAATAAGGCATCTTAAAAAAAACCCAGACACATGCTTTCATGATGGATCTTGCTCTCATTCCTACACAGTGCTACTGGCTATCTCTGGTTTGTAATGATGACTATTTCTGTCTCATTAAGAATCTTATGGGTTTTTCTTCATCTACTTTATTTTAAACTTTTTTCTGTAGACTAAACAATTAAATTTAAGAATGTTAATTTTCCCTGCTTACAATAGTGAAATTAAGTTCCTACCTCCTTTGGTTATCATTCAGTAGATACAATCTCTTAATTTTGGATGTTCTCTAAAATAAACTAACTGCTATGATTCTCTGCACAGTTATCAATTTTTATCAAGAATATAATTTGCCTGTTCAAACAATTGCATGGAGGAATGAAACTCAAAACCAAAAGCTAAGGACAGCCAATTACTACATATCTTGCATGTCTTCCTCTGTCTGGTGTAGGAGGAAGAAAATCTAAATGAGAAAGAGTAATTTTTACTCTGAATTCCTGTTATTATTCTACCTTCCAAACATCTACAGGCAATGCTTTCAGACTTCATTTAAAGATCATATAAGTGAAGTAAAAAAATTAGAATTATTTCTGATCTGCAATGCAACAGCAGAAGAAAATCACAGAAACTATACAGCTTGGTTTTCTCAAGCACAGCATCTATCAGGATGGTCCAAATAAAGATTTTTCCCTCTCAATATTTCAGTGCTAAGCGACTACACAGTTTTGCAATCTGTTATATAAAAATTCCACCATTTTACTAGCTACTTTTAATCACACAGATTTCTCAATAAGCACAATCAAATCTTTCTGAATTTTCTTTATTGTCAGAACAAATTAAAGTAACTCTTGATGTTGAGTAACTCTACTCAAATTGACTAAATCCATAGTAGGCATACACTTAAATTTATTCACCTATGGACTGCCATCACCTATCCATTGTATCTGTAGTGTCTACGTCTAGGCTAGCATTTAACAGCTAGTTTCTACTCACRTACATTAGTGTCTTAGGACAAAAGTCTGTGGAATGCCCAGACATAGTATTCACTATTTTCTTAGGTAAAACTAGTTAATTTGCCACTAGTTAACTAGCATTAACACAGAACTACAAGATGCACATTAGATATACTGTAAGATGAGACGAAACCCCTTAGCTGTACACTAAAAGCTCTAGTGGCCTTGGTGCCATCTGAAACTTCAGGCATCGTGGCAGCAGCCCAACTCCACCAGAAGATAGCTTTACTTTCTCCACCACCTCCGGCCACTGAGCCTGACAGGTGAGTACGAAAGCGAGTATGAAAGCCCAAAACACCAAGCGTATGGCCAGACCTAGGAGCCTCCTTTGGCACTGCACATACCAGCTGCTATAGACTGCTCAAAATGCAGCTGGCAGAGGGGAGCTGTGGCAATAGCGCTTCTCTGAAGTGGGTGATGGGAGCAGAACAGAGGCTGGGACAGGGTGCTGAGGCCTGACAAACACAAGCATGTTCGCAACCCCACATTACTCAATTCTGCCTTCCTGGCACCATTTCTTTTGTTTCAGCACAACCACTTGCTATGGTAAACATTAAATAATTAGGTTAAGAAAAAATATAAGCTGCATAAGCAGAAATTTAAAGGAGTAATTTCCAATAAAAATTTAGCCTCCAGTACTGTATTTCATAGGAGGCTAATACATTTGCCTCATTCCTTTAAATGAAAGCATTCCTGCTTGGTGCATTTATATTTAAGATTATTTTGTGATTACTTAGCAAAGGTTATGTTTGAGACAATACTAAGGGCTGTGGCCAGAACCAGATGAAAAGTATTTACTGAAAAGAATTTTCAATACACTTGAAAAAATAGAGACAGCTTGAGAGAAATGCATAGGAAYTGAATGGGAATAGATCTTCTGAATCCAGACAAGATTGAATAAAATAGGTTTATCTGTATTTTCTGATTTTTTAGGTCTATTTCAAGACATTGGTAAACAAAAATACGTAATTAAGAGAATCATTAACTCCTACTGTTTTCCAGATTACATAAAACAGGTAACAGATTCAGTTACATGACATCAACTTGAAAAGAAACAGGAATATATAAACTTTGTCTCATTCCCCCTTTCTCTTTTGTGGTTACATTATCCTTTCTACTAACCTTAATCACATTTAAACTGAGAGTAGCCAAATCAACTTCTTAACTGATACTTTTAATAACTATGTYCAACTTGATCCTTGAAATTTGTTCATCTCCTAAATGCAGTTCTTCCAATTCCAGATTGCCTGCAGAAAGCTTCTGTTTCCCTTCTTGCAGACCACTTACAGAATGTACACGTAAAGCTCCATTCCCATTACACACCTTCCCTTTTCTAACCTGGCTGAATCTCTTGTCATACACTCCTCTTGCTACTGATATAGATCCTTCCATCTGTATGCCTTCCTGTCTCACTTAGGCTCACTGACTCCATTACATTTGAAGATTCAGAGGAATTTATTTTAACCCTTAACCATAGATTCTTCATAGATTCTTTACTGTTAAATTAAAACATAGATTAGGGCTTTTTAAACATTTCTTCAGCACTTGCCTGAGAGATGTCATTATCAAATTAAGTTGTACATTTAGCATTTTGGGTAGCCAGAAGGTTATCTCAGAAATAGTAAATTGCAGTTATCGGAGAAAGTCCATCCTTCCTCCAAAATATAAATTCAAAACTTATTTCTATTTGAAGATGTTCATCAAGTTCTTCTAGACGGARACAGGGAAACAGAAATATGCTGCTTGTTTTAAAAGATGATTTGCATTTTACTTCCAGACCAAGTGAGAGGGGAAAAATACCAGAAAGTARAAGAGGAGGTTTCTTTTACCGGTCTTCATAGCTATTTAAGTCTCAGATCTTCAGGCTTCTGATTTTACCTAAATCAAATAGGAATAGACCTCAGGCTTAAAGTTTATTTATAGCAACTGTTTATCCATAYCTAGGTATTTGTCTGGGTCATGGTAGTGGGTCATTCTTTCATATTTCACAGTTACAGAATACAAAAATGCCTTGGTCCATTTGGATATTGTACAGGACAAAGAGATAAGAGACTGACTTCTCCATCCGCCTTCCCCAAAAGTCAAGATGCACCACTATGCAACCCAGTGTTTTCTTCTGTGGGCTGTCCTTTGGCCACAGATTGAGGTCTAAAAGTCTGCTAACATACCATTGCAGGATGGCCCTAGTACATCCCACTGCAGGGATCCTGCCTGCTAACACATTCCCTCTCTCAACACATAGCACAGTGCAGGTTCCTTTCTGATGGTGCTGCAAAAATGCTAAAACCCAAATTCTTGAAAGTTTCCCCTGCAGAAGACATGATAGTCTGCACTCATCTAACCTAAGAAAGAGAGAGAAAGTGATCTGGTGCTACCAAGCCCACTGCCAAAGGTGAAGAGTGTTAACAGCTGAGAAAGTGCAGCTTATACGGCCTCCCCGCCACCACAGACGAGAGTGGTCTCTCACCCAAGGTTCAGTTCTCTCATCCACATCCTTTCCCAGTACCAGATACTTCCTTCTTTCACTGTTCATTATTTTAACAACCAGCATTTTCTACATATTTCCACTCTAGAGCCCTGTAACTATTCCAGACAACTCTCCCTCTGCAAAACCATCAGTTTTTCACATGACAGGTACTTATTTACCTAACATCAACCTCTACAATCAATCTTTCTGTATCTCACTCTAAGCTTTTCCTTCAGACACTTCATTAAAAGGTGCATTCAGCAATCTGACACAAAGCATTTGCATTATTTTAAAAGCTAATCTCAGGCAGTATGATGGTTTCATCTTATTCTCCATGTTAAAACTATGTACATTTTGATAGCAAAGATTACTAGGAATTTCTTATAATGGTTTACTCAAAAAAAACCCCACATTTTCAAAGCAGCTAAAAACAGACAAGTCATATAAAAGGATTCAAGACATTTGAAAAGATTTTGTTTAGGTAGTATATTCAGGTGATGGATAATGGAGTTTCCATTGAAGAAAAGCTATCATCACACTTCTCTTTGAAACAAATAGCATTTGACTGGCAGTTTGCTAACAGTCCTATTACAACAAAGGATGTACCAAATTCTGAGTACACTATTTTCATATTGTGGTCATAACTTAACTATACTGAGTGAACTTTATTTTTATTAATAAAAAGACAATTTAAGGAGAAGACAGGCTTTGAATTACAAACAGCTGATAATCGTCCTCTGGCTATAACACAGTCCAGTGATTCACCCTTAGTTTTAAATCTGGGGTTATCACCAACAAGAGACTAGGCTTACAGGCAGAGGACCAGGAGTTGAAGTAGTTCAACTCTCACCACACTATGATCTGACTGCACGCTTGGAGGTAGCACTGCAGGCAGCATGAAGCACTCCCACTGACCCTACATGTGGTTCAGCCCAAACCCAGCCMATCCATCTCTTCTTAGATTTGCTGGAGCAAATTCCCAGTAGTAAAACCTCTAGACAATTCAGCCTGAATGTTCTGATCAGTCTCAGTGTCCCTACTGGTCTTGTTACTGGTCTAAACAGCTCTACACTGTATCATATGGACATACCCTCAGGGTATCATTGCCTCTTCCTTGCCCTATGGAAGGGAGCCTTCAGTTTCAGGTATTGTAGTAAGAGGAATAGGGGCACTTCATGTGTCAGGAGACAAAAAGCTAATGGGGGGAGGTGAATCAGTAGCTTCCCACAACCTTTGGGTACCTTACAGGCCAATTTATTTACGCCTTGCTTCAAAAACATGCATAATCCTTGATGGACAGTCACCAATACATGGAGTGACCCAGGTTGGCTTTCCAACACAGTATTTGCTACTGTTTACYGTTCTGCACTCCTTCCCACAAAGGGATGAGCACACCTTCTGGCCAGCAGCCTACAGCAAAGAGGCTCCATCTTCTGTAGTCAAATAAACAGCTTTGTTTAAAATTATTAACATTTAAAACATCTTTGCATTGGTGACTGAAAAAAAAGTTCCCTGTGTAAATCAGGACTCCATTAAAGGGTGGTATTTCAGCTTTGCCTCTCCTTAAACAGTCGTCAGACAGATAAAACACAGATTTTTTTCTTTTTAAGCTGATAAATACAGGAGCTTCACTCAGTTTCACAAAAATGCATCTTTGGAGCTGGTTTGGAATTTCAGACACTTTTTCCCCCCCCCTCACCTTCAAAGTTTGTAGAAATTTAGGCATAAGAGTTCCCAACTTGGTCTCATCTTTCATAGTCTTCCAAACCTAAAATGTATCCACTGAATGGCTTGATAAGCCACATGCATGCTTTACCAATCCAAGTTTTCATCTTATCTATCTGACAAAAAAGCACAACTTTCAGAATGATAAATGCCATCTCACTTCTAGAAGCTGGCATTCAAGGTGACTGACTGAGACACAAGGAGAATTAATTTTTTCTAGTATTGTTGAGGCTGATTCCTAACCAAGCAGTGATACACAGATAGCCAAGACTGGGTATGCTGTCTGATAAAGGAAATCTGAAAGAATGAGATATTTCTGAAGATAGCAAACACAGGGATGGATGAAAAATGGTGGTAGATGTATCTGAGAAAAGTGAGTAATTCACTGACTTAAAACAGCAAATTGTCTAATCTTTACAGAAAGTGTGTGTACACCACAAATTCTTCCTATCTTTTAAATSTTGTTATTCTTAAATAGCTTTAGAACAGAATTGCTCCAGGTAAAACCCCACAGCAACAAATTTATATACAGAAYGTGTAATAGTCTACATTAAATTAGACTGGCCTTTCTCTGAATTTTGTTCTGTTTCAGTCTCTCATATATTTAATGATGCTATAATGTTCATTTTGTAACATGACTTGAAGGAATACTGTGACTTGCATTTTGAATTTTATAAAAGATCAACATGGCACTAATGAGTACATAAACATTTAAAAACAAACCTAAAATTTACAGCCAGCTCATGTTCATAGAGCCAAATAAGTTTCTCTTGTAAACACGCCTGCAACTTCTGAAGCTACTAATCAACAATGCTTTCTCCTTGTTATAGTTGTTGTGAGTTGCTGACAGCTTAATGAACCAAAATTTCAGGCCAATCTGAACTCACAAAGTATTTCTGGTAATATGCAAAMACCTGATACTATATTTTTTACACAGCAAGAACTTGGCAGCATGTTACTAATTACTGTGCACATGACACTTCACTGCAGTCAGAAAGCAAATCTCTCCAATAGTTAACTGAGTGGGTTTTTAAACTACTGTTTTTAAATGGCAGAATGTCACTGAGAACCACAAATCAGTCCCCAAGATATTAAGTAAAATTGCAACTAGTGTTTTACTAGGAACTCGGAGCTGAACATGATTGCCAAAAGAAACAGCATGAAGATTATTTGTTTTGCTATTAGAATGAAAACTAGTTGGGCAATTCATATTGCTTTTCTTCCTGTAAGGAATCAGAATCTTCCAATACARAAACAAGGTAGCAGGCTGGTATTTCAAATTAGAACAAGCAGGAGGCTTTGGAGAGCAATCAGCTATGTGTGGCTTTAAGCGTTTTTTGATTCTGTGATCTGACAGCAAACTCCTCTCAGGATATAGACATTCAATTTGTCTGCAAGCCAGCTTGGTCTTCCTGAGATGCTTCAGCACTATCTCTTGCTTGTGTTTTCTCCAGCTCTTTTACTTTTTTTTCCCCTAGGGTAAGCTTAAAATAAAAGCCCAARCCTGACGGCAGGGGGTGAAAAGAAGGTGGTTCTGGCACTTGTAAGTAATGTGAACTGGCACATGATTGATAACACTAATTTGATAAATTCCCTTGTGCTGAGGTGTATGGTGTGTGTGACTGATACGGAGATGCTGGAGTGCCAGGAAAGACAACATACAATTCTGACAGATGGGTGGATGTTTTGCACTGTTGAAAGAGAAATGACATCCTTCTCAAAATGTCATTTTCCTCCTTGCGTTGGCATCCCTGGGTGCTCGCTTAGCTGCTGACAAAATRCTCTCAGTAATGAACGATGCCCTGCCTGAAGGGAACTGCAGAATGCAAATACATGCTGGAAAATGTATGACCAGTGAGGTCAGAGGGCTGTTTTGAATGATGACAATTGCTGCCAATTACAGATGTGATTTGTTACTCCATTGCTGTTTCCTAATCTGAAATATTCTTATAGGCTTCCCAACTTGCCAAGAGGAGTCTACTTTGCCTCCCTCTAAATAGTTCTAAACTTCTAAAATATTCCTACAAGGCTCAAGCCATAACCTTCTGCTCTGTCATGTTGAAGCTCTGGGTTGCACACAGACATGAAAGCAGGAGTTCACCTGTCTACAGGCCAGAACACCAGTTAGAGGGCCACTTCCATGTCTCTACTRCACAAAACCATGCTGTCTTAAATCAGCTTTTTTATAAAGTAATATCAACAAATTCCATTTAGTGCTATGTTTCATCTGAAATAAATACAGCAAGCACACGGAGCTTTAGGTTTAGCAGTTAGCCAGTGATATCTCACACCAGAGGCTCTGCATTTTGCCAGTAATTCTGTATTTCTTTGACTACTTTTAGCTCTTTAGGTAATAGTTATTTCAAGGAAAGATCTGTACCTAGTACAACTATGCTTTTCTCTCAGTTATCCACTGAAACAGTAGCGAAACAGTAGAACAGATCCTGGGATCAGCCATAAGCAGCACAGAAACCAGGTCTGTAAAACACAAGCTTGTACTGCCCAAGTTAAATGATGCTGCCTTGGTCTTATGCCCCTCTTTAAACATCAGCTGTTGTCCATCATGTGGCTCTTATAACATAGACTTGCTAGCCAAGGCTGTAGGAAATTGCATCTTCATTTGGGCGCAAATGCCACACACAAACAGCAAGTAAGTTTGCACTAAATAGAAATAATTGGCTGACCTTTGATTGAATTATGTCTGAAAACATTCTATGCCAGATAAAATCAAGCCTCACTTCCCCAAAATCTGTTCACTGCATTACTTAAACTGGCCCAAACCTCAGCAGTGGCTTAGTTTGAAATATGTACCCTTATACCAGAATGACACACATCATTGCTTCTTTGTCTGATAGAGTARTCATGTCAAGGATGCACCTAAAAACAGGTTGCATGGCAGGGGGGTGATACCAGGGCTCAGTTGGTGCCCACTTTCCATTAACGCAGACTAGTTACATGCTTCTTGGGCTCTTCTTCATCCTTGCTGAGCTAGGTGGGAAAAGAAAGCCAGAACTCACCTAGAGTCTCATCAGCTGCTCTTCTCGCAGGATGACTACGTGGGGCAGCTGCCAGCAGGTGCACGGCATAGCAGTCAGAGGAGGGGAGACTGGGGCAGCTGCAAAGGGGAGGGAGGGGGCAGGTGCCAAGCGGRCAGCCCAGCAGGGGCCCTGGGTCAGCCGCCCCCTGCCCCGAAAGCCGGGGCAGGCCGCCTGCAGGCAGATGCGGCTCAGAAAGCAGCTCTTCCAAAGCTTCAGASCAGTGCAGTGGTTCCCGCAGTTACTTAAACCGCAAGCACGGTGATTATGGTTTACTCGAGGGGTTTTATCAGCGCAGAGGGGGTGCAGGSTGGCCCTGCAGACCGCGGACCCGCAGAGGAGACCCCCCCACCCCCCGGTTCCCTGCGCACGAACCGGTGGTTTCAGTACAGCTGGAGAGAGGCGAGGCCTCGCCACGACCWGCACCTCGGCGGCTTGGAGCCTCTACCCGCCCCGGGCGCGCCCACACGCGGCGCCGCCCGGTGGCGCCGCTGCCCCCGCTCCCTGGGCAACGGCGCGGCGTTCCCCTGGCAACGCGCCGCGCCGCCCGGTCTCGCGGGGCTAACGGCCGCGCACCGCCCAACGGCCGCGGCGCGCGCCCGAGGCGCGGGCGGGGCGGCGCAGGCGCCGACGGGGCCCGCGCCCGCGCTCGCCCTTGGTGCCGCCGGAGCGCGCGCGCGCTGGGCGCTGCGCACGTGCGCACGGAGCCGGCCGGCTGCAACCGCCGCGCCGCCAGGCCAGAGCGCGGATGCTCAAGCCTCGAGGACCTTAACGCCAAGCGGCCGCCTCTCCACCAAAATGTCAGCGCACGCGTTCTTCATTGTAGACGGAGCACCGAATAAGCACCGCTCATGGGCCCTTTAGCAAAACCAGAAACTCTGTTAAATCCTCCAAGTTTAAACCGAAATTCCTATAGAATCAAACTTCACTGCAGGAGAACTTACCGGCTCTGCAGCCTTGCAGCCSATGAGCTCCTCTTACAGCAAGCATACACGCCGCGCGCACCTCTCCCCCTGGCTCTGTCCTTCGGGGGCCTCTCTGAAGGGCAGGCACCTTCGCGTAAGGGCTCCAGGCAGCCAGAAAGGAAATGGCACACACCATGCATCTCCATCATGAAACCTGTTCCGTCTTCCCAGGAAGATTTTCTAGTTTTCCAAGTTTAATACAGACAAAATGTTATTCTATGTTGTCTCTCTGCCTAGTTGAGGAGGAAACAGGCACTAAAAGCCATTAGAAGAGAGATTTCCAGCCTTTACTGAGATACAACATTTAATTTTAGCTTTCAGGGACTACCTTATCACACCTTCCCTACGAGCATCTTTGCTATACAAATTTAAAGTACTTCCTAAATCCTGTTTAGCATCTTTTCCCCTCCTAGTAAAGAAGCTTATGCAGTAGTACAGGARACTCTAGTAAAATTAACATCTATGTTATTTTGTAGAGGAATCAACAGTACTAAAAAGATCTATAAAATAAGTAAAAGATGAGGTCTTAAAATATAATACGATACACTGTAAGGATGTACAGTAGTCTGCCTTTATAAATTACACATGTAATCATTTCCACTATGTTTTTTAACCATCCAAAAAAACCCCACACTGACGCAAGTAACAAGCTATTGCCTATTCCGCAATAAGCCAGAGCGAGCTTTTGCTGTATAAGACATTAGTTTCAGAGAGGCTACCTCCTACTTATGGATAAAGTATTAACTAAAAGCAAGGTGGACACAACACATCGTCTAGGAACACAAAACCTTTCAAAATAATTTAATATCCATGAAAAGATTTGAGGGCTGCTTGCCCAGCTGCTTAATGCYGCACTACATTAGTGCGGCTAAATGGCTTCCCTTAAAAAAAAATACATATATAAAATTAAAACCTCCCCACAGGTATCTGAGCTTTACCACACTCAGACCTTTTAGCTCTGGAGAACCATTCTGACCTTCTGCTTAAAGAGGCTCCAGAGTATCGTGCAGTAATTCCTGTGCCAAACCCAATCATTTGTTGTTTAAATTGAATCTTCCTTACAGGAAGACATTCAAATCTTGATCTCAGGCGTGTAGTAACATGTGGGCCATTACACAATAAAAGATTATAGGCTGCTTCTTACAACTAGAATACTTCAATAGTGACATTAAAAATTCAACAATTAACTCTAATGAAATCGACAATTATGTCTTAATGCAATAACTGGCTGTAACAGAATTAAGTAGRAGTTATCTGAGTGCTTTTTTTCCTAACATGCACATTCAGGCCTGTACTTTGATCTATAAAGAAAAACAAAACAAAACAAAAAAGCAAAACCAGTGGCTGGTAAAAGACTGTCGACAGCACTGTTCACTCATCTCGGCTCTCTTCCTTGCCTCCTACCTTTGGTGTGCAACCAATACTGTCACAGGCCCAAATTCTCACTTTTGTGAATAAAYTGCATTCCCATTTACCTTTCTTCAAGAAGAAAATGCCCCCAACACTGGAAATCTTTCCAAACGTAAAGGGAGGACTGCTTCGCCCAACCTGTTTTACCAGAAGAAAGAGACGGGAAATTTGGGCCAGGGCACAAGCTGCTGAGGTACCAAAACGGCTTCTGTTACCACTGTGCGCGAAAGCCTCATTACACATCTCCGTTATTCCCCTACTAAGCCCACACGCAGTGTTTAAAGGACTTGACCAAGGTCACGCCGAAGTCCAGCGCAGGGCGCAGACCTCGCATCTCTGTCTTCGTGCTGACTGGGGGAACCAGGAACACGGGCAAGAGCCGAGTCGGTTTTAGCGGCGGAGCGGCGGTGGTCTCGATCACGAGACGCACTCGTTCTTYCCATTAACGGGTAAACTGAAAGCCTGCTAAAGCCACAAGAATGGATAGCAGTGTGTTTATTCACATTCTCTGGAGATTCATCTTTTTTCTTAAAGAGGGACTTCTGGGTTAAAAAGATCCACTTTCCTATAGAGACTAACAGTCACGCTTGTGGAGGATCGCTTGAAAACCATGACCTCTGAAATGCTCAAAAATCTTGGAACAAAATAAAGTATCTGAACTAATTTTTCAGCTCTGATTTTTGAAAAACTCTTACTGGTGACATGTAAATGCTTAGACCTGGCAATGCTGCAGTTTAGCAGTAAATCACAGTGTTTACCATCTAGATGGTCCAGGCTTAGAACAACTGTGGACCCACAAGTTCCCCTGAAAGCAAAGAAATCAGGAACGTGGAAGTAACCAAGAGCCTCCTTTACACTTCACGAGTTTGTTTCTTTCTTTTTACAGATTACAAGAGATTTGTTTTCTCGTTCCCACAATGCAGTTCTGCTTCGCTTTTGATTTCTAGGAGCAAAAGGGAGGACTAGAAGAAAAAAGCGACTCCCACTCGCACAGCCTTGGCTGTAATCTTAGCTGTGGATCTTCTGAGACAGTCACCCAGTTGCCATTGCACCTGYAGCGACAAGACTAAAGACCCTAACTGTGACTTGGAAGCGGCTGCGTTCACATCACACCTCCTTGACATAACAGGAGCTCCACAACGAACCGTAGGCAACTTCCAGCGCACGCCGGTAGCGCTCCGTGCCGCCGGCACAGCCGCCGCCGCTTKGCCGGAAAGCGGGTGTTCGCACTTGCGATCACCGGCCATATAGTACATTCCAGAAGCCACGGTTAGTACTAGACCAGACAATGCCAGAGGGAGGATACCAAATAAATGGCTTTCTTCTTTCCCACGTCAGGCTTGCTCCCATTTTAAGGGGTCATTACCTCCTTTCTTGGCATGTAACGCTACCAGTTATGAAGATGTCTATTTCCTACCTTTACTAGCATATTTGATAGCAGCTTCTCACCGTAATGCTTCCATCCAGCACTCTCTGAATTATGTGCCAGGGGACTGATTCTTGGCATAGCCGTGTTATTTTTCTGAGCCCAAGTCTTGTGTGTATGAATATAGATAAATGCATAAATATGTCATATTACTCATAATATTAGACTTGTCGTGACTCTGATRGTCTGAGTGAAAAAAATTAGTAGTGAAATATTCCTGGCTTCTTCTTATGCGATTTTGCATCTGCTACTGTCTGCTTTCAGAGAAGCTACTGGACTAGACAGACCTTTGGCCTGGCTTGAAACAACCCCAAACCTTTAGAAGTCAGGACTCCTGAAGCATTCTTTGAGCATTGCCTTCTGGCTATTTTTTAAACATAAAAGGAGGTACATTAAGTGGGATATTCTCAACCATTCTCAACCAAAAAAAAAAGTCACTAGTTAACAGATACAAGTCTGTGGGATGCACAGCAGAGAGATGGAGAAGAGTTGCTCCACTGCAAAACCTAATACAATTTATTTCCACAAAATGCTTTCTGTAGACACAGTCTCAGCACTTGGATGATATTTTTATAGTAAAATTCATTAAAATGAAAAATGTAAACATAGTACAAAATGTGCTTGCATCATAATTACAAAAATATAGTATTGCCTTACTTCAAGAGGAATTCTGTGATATAACATCCACATATATATAAAAACAGATGTGTCAGGGTGAAAAAGGAATYGTTTCAAAGTTTTTGTTGTCTGGTCCTTGGCATAGTAGAATTTACACACAGTCACAGTTCTGAAAAGGGAATCAACTTGTACAGWCAAACTTATGTAAAACAACACATTACTGATTATTAAGAAATTGAATCTACTATGGTGTTATTCCTGTAAAAACTAACGTAGAATTTTCTATGAAGGCACACATGGTTTTAAGGCTGTCCTAAAATAAAGAAATACTTTGAAAATAACACTTGGAGTTTATCTATACAATTTTTACCAAAGGAAYGCTTACTATTTTAATAGGTTAATAGGGCCTGAAAAATGCTACTCATAAATGTTTTTTTGTTTAGAAGGGAGTATCTCTCCCTAGATTCGATTCCTAGAGAATAGAAGTTCTCTATTGCCATAACTTTATTCTTGTGTTTCACCAGACCTTTCAAGCAGAACTGAAGGTATTTTAGTTTTAATTAGTTGTAGCTGAATACTTTCCTCACTACATKATTTTAGTCACTAAATGGAACAGTAGCCTCAAGATGGAGCTCTTTCTCCCTTTTTCAGAGCCTGGCTCTTAATAAAGCATCCTTCATTCTGAAGGCAAAAAAAGTGGACTTTCTCTAACGTTGARCTCATTAAGGTGTATCTGCCCACCAGATTTCTGTATCCACTCTGATAAAGGTGYTCAACTACCATTAGAAAATCTTACACCTTGCAGTAAAAGAAAAAAGTGAACTTTAGCTAGAAAACTGATATTACTTCTTTATAACAGCTTTCTGAAAAATGTATTTGTTTTCTCTTCATACTCTCAAGTCCAAAAGCCATTTTTTTGAAATTTCATCCATAGACCTTTGTCTGCTATATTGAAAACCTTTAAAATAAACCACACACACCACACACCTAAATCAAAAACCAACTCAACTCCCTAAAAACCCCCAAATACACACACACGAAAAACCCACTCAGCTCTATTTCTGTACCCCCAACTTCCCCCCCCCAAATATATATAAATATAATATGTATATATAGAGAGGTAGTACTTGCAAATAAAAGTTCTGCTTGAATTAGAAAAAAGAGACATGACAATCTATATCAGATACTAAGAGATCATTTCATTAGATACTAAGAGATCATTTCAAACCACAGGTAACAACCGTTATCAATGTTCCTTTCATATTTGCTCTTCACCAAAAACTGCATCAAAGGTGTTTGATAGCTTGTGTGCCTCTCGTAAGGCAAATCTGAATAAAACGTACCCTCTTACCAATATCTACTTTTCCTCACTGCATCATGTTTTCCAAGACTTCTGTCAGATTTTGCGATTGTGTAAAGCTTTAGGCTTGAAGTCTAACAAAATGCACTCCTGCCTGAATTATGTCTCTGACAAACCTAGAGATAAYGCTGGAAACTCTGCATTATGCTGAGCCTTTGCAGCAGAGTGCGTGCCGAAACACACCTGTCAAGCAAATACTGCCCCACTCCTGGATTCTCTTAAATAATAGCAAAGTGAAACAAATTCATGCATGCCCTAAGTAGTAACATGATGGGTCTACAGCTTTTGTGCAGACTTCTATCACAGGGTGGTAGCCCTCTGTGACATTCAGTTACATTACTAGTTGATCAGCAAAGCACCTTTTTTTTTTTCCCCCGATTCTGTAGGAAAGAGGTCTTTACATGGGCAGACACACACAYACACACACACAAGACAAGCTTCACTCAGGTGGGGTTGTCATTGCGTTTGGCTGTGGACAGAACAGCAAGCAACAATCCCTTGGTTCCTCTTCAGGAAGCTGAAGATAGCTACTCTCCTAATTCAATATGTAATTCTAAGTCTACTGAAAGTGAGAGAATAAACATCTTCGTCAGAAGGAAAATATCACAAGTCATCAGAGCTCCAGAAATTCGGGACTTCTTTTTCTATGTTCCACTATGGCTCTGGTCAAGGTACTGGAGGTACGGAGTTCCTCCTGAATTGCTATAATTAGACTTGAAATCTTGCCAAAGTAATAATTCCTGAGTTTCCTGGTTCTCCAGCTTTATACTCTTGGATTGATACTTACTGTTCTCAATACAGGTTCACAAAAATTGAAACTTTTCTCAAAAGAAACAGTTTAAATGGCTTGAAATGTCACTAAGTTTTTTTTTTTTTTTTTTTTTTTTTTAAAAAAAAACACCAATGGGTAGGGAGTTTGCACATTCAGCACAACTCACACATCTAGGACATTGGGAAATGATAGAAAACCAACAATATTGTTCAAACTTGTGTACCAGGTGTCTCACGAGCCTCTCTCTAACAGCCTTCTCCTCCCACTCTCCTGTAGGCATCTCTTAAAAGCTTTCCTTTAGGAAACTGCTCCTGTGTTTCCTCCCATCCACTGCCTCCCCAAAGCCTCCATTGCTGTTTCCCTGCCCGATGGGCTTGTAAACCCCATGTATTTTAATGGACCTTTTCAGGTGACTGCCTATGAGAATGTGGACAAGAGGCTTTTTCTAATTTAATGCCTGCCAATCCTAATAAGAGCCATTCCTCTGGAAAACCATGGCTGGAAGGAAGTCATTTTTAGAAGGAATTGCTATGGAGAAGGTATAACAGAGTCAACTGAGTGTGCCATCTATAGACACATCTCTGGAAGATTTTCTGACTCAGTATGTTTCTTAGATCCATCTATGCCATGCATAGACTGCAGATGTGCCTCCTACCATGTAGTGCCCAAYAGCAACATCTCCAAGCAGGGACTGGGTCCAGGGAGCCAATTTCTTTTAGCAAAACAATGATGAAACAGTTGGTGCCATATGAGCTCTCACACCCTAGGGGCTAGTTGAAAGTGGTTCTCTATAGAAAACTTCATATGGAGACAGGTAAAAAAGGAAACTTAAAAACAACAGCTAGCCAGGAAACAGATCTTAACAAAATCTTCAAAATCTCATGCTCCTCTAGGAGCTCAGTAAAAAAAAAAAAAAAAAACAAAAAAAACAAAAAAAAAAAAAGAAAAAAAAGAAAAAGAGAGACGGAGACAGACACAGCCAGAGGCAACAAGCTGAGAAATCAGCTTTGGAGATGGCGGCTCACCCAAGTCGTCTTCAGACTGCAAAGCAGCAGTCTTGGCCACAGCAGGGAAGTGAGAAGGGCAGACCCTCTACTGCAGTCACTATGCCCACTGCTTTATCAAACAAAGTCTTGTATTACAGAGCAGACACCAACCCAAAACCCGGAAAGTACATAGGTAAATATCATCAATCACTGGTTTCTCAAATGACAAATGGAGACAGCAAACCTAAATGCCTTCAGCACCAAAGCAAGTAAAAACTCTTCTTTTCCCACTCCGACTARAACTTTTTAATTAATGCAGTAATAATGAATTAGTATTCATAAATACTAAATGTGAATATGTATGAATTATGAATTTTTCTTAGTTTTTAAGTGGTTTTTCTGTTTTTTTCCAAAGTTCGCTACTTCTGCATTTTAATATTGTAATAACACAGATTTGAAAGTTAACATCACAAAGCTTCAACTAAATCCAAAAATCAATTTACTACAAGTGTAAAATTCAACCTTCACATCTGAACTGAACTAGGTTGCTCCCTAGCCGCCTCTTTGCCAGCTGCTCTCCCAATCTCATCCCACAGAACATCAACTCTGGCCACCGTAGTCATCCCCCGCTGCATCCTCTCCAGTTTCCGACATCCATCATGCATTGGGGTCCTCCGTGTAGCCCAACCACCAACATTGGTTGGTGTGTGGCACGGGAACTGGACTGGGAGTATTTAAAGCAGTGATCTTACRTACTTCCAGTGATACCTCAAAGCTATTTTGCATGTTGAGAGAAGACAGACACTCAGCTGCTCAGAAAGCAGGGCCAAGGCCTGCTCCCATACACGCTTGAAATACTGCCATGTGATCAGTAGGCTTGTGCCAACAAAAYAACCAAATCCTGTTTGCTCTTTACTGCAAGGCATTACCCACACCTCTTGRCTAAGTGTTTTTTCCTTATTCCATACCCATCGCTGCAGGCTACAGCTGACTGTCATCCCCTAAGAATCAAATATTGACTACTAACCTCTCTTATTGCCTCTGTCAAGGCAACTGCTGCCTTTCAAACTGATTTCACTGATTAATTAAGCATGGAGACACACCAGATTGCCAACAATGATTGGTGACTGCAGCTTTGTCACTCCAGTAGGATTCAATCTAATGGGCTACAAGCTATAGCATGAGAGTCCAGAACTGCTTGCTCACTGGAACGGAAAATTCATCGTTTGCAATACTCCTAAAATTCTCCAAGTTAAAAAAATAATTAAGTAAACACACTTTTTCCAGCCTTGAAAACATTAATTATGAATTACCAAGAGAGATGAGCCACCTGTTCACTCTTTCATCATTAACATTTTATGTCAGTATCACACCTTTCAGTTTCTTTCCAGACATTAAACTCCCAAGGTCCTTCAGAGGTAGTTAAAAAGGACATGCTCAGTTTAAATCTCATTTGCCTACAGAAACAGTCCAGCTGTTGTTTCCACCAGGGCTAAAGTCTGCTTTCCTCCACATGTGTGCCTTAGCTTCCGTTGTGCATGACAGTGATTTGGATAAAGTGGCTTCCCTGTGTGTTTGGTAGACCAGTCTCTTTCCTGTTGACTGAGTAGTTCACACAAACTTTCTGCCGAAAATAGCTGGGAACATCGAGACGTTATTTGTATGGTTTCCTACCTTGTGCAATGACTTGGACCATTGTGAGGATCCTGAGAAACAGGACAGAATCTGAACAGCATTATTTCACGCACTATCCTTCTGATTACACAAAGTGCAAGAMAAATAGCCCCAAAAAGGGTATGTGTGGAAATAAATCAGGGACAAAGACTGCTATATATCAAAACCACTTGCAGTGCTCCACATACTTCCATGATCACATCCTCAGTCCAGCTAGATTTGAATTTGAAAATATGTTTTGAGTATTATACCTGGCTTAATGACTAAAGACATTCAGTCTTTCTCCCTTGCAGGGAGAAAATAAAGTCTCCTAAGTGACAAAAATAACCCTATTTATTTTTACTGAGGACATCAAGATTGTAATCAGCAATGCTTATCTTGATTATATCAGTACCTCTGAATCCATCTGTGATAACAAAAAATGGCAATAGGAAAGACATTTGTTTTAAAGAAAATATTTCCAGACTAACAAAGGATAGAAGAATTTTAGTTATTATATCATTTTAGTTAGCATAAAAAGAGTAGAAGGGAAAGTACTGTAAATACATTTAAGTTGCAGCTGTATTCAAAGAGAAACACTATGGATATTACAGAATATAAAATGGAAGTGTCGCTAAGTACTGAATCTGACATGAGTATATAATTTCAGAAACTTAGGGACAGATTCAATACTGCAGAAATATATTTTGACTCATCACAGCCAAAACTTTTGCACTCTGAAAAAACTGATCACCTAGTTTACATTTGTATTCCAAATGAAACAGCAAAGGGGTAAAAAAMAAACAAACAAAMAAAAAAAAMCTTATTTCTTGAGCTAGTAATATTAGGTTAAGCTCCAATAGAATCAATCTTTAATAATGAAATCTGATAATCAGAGGAAATAATTAKTAAATTTGTAGGATTAGTAAGTCCTCTGATATCAGAAGAAATAATTAGTATATTTGGATTTTTAAGAGAATAAATTAGAAAACTTAAGCAAAAATTCCTCCAACACAAAATGTGCTCCTGGATGAGGGAAGTGTCAATAGTGCTAATTTTGTCATCTGCTCCCTATATCTGAAAGGCACTTCACTTCAGCACAGCACTTCAGCACTTTCAGTAATTAAAAGTGTGAGCCTACTGGTTCTCTGAAGAAAATTACTTCAAATTCATATCCATCTCTACAATGCAACTTTTATCTTTTGCAGTAGATCCCCAACAAAATCTGTGTTAACTTCTTATTAGTCAAGTCTCCAAAACAGTACTCAATCTTCACGCTCCTTGATCTCGTGGTTGCCAACACTCCTGCGCATGGTGCATTTGCAGCCTTGCCTTCCATCCCCGTTTTCTTCCAGTTCCCAAGCTTGTTTTCCTCTAGTTCCCATTTCACCTCATCTGGAAGATGTTACGTATCCTTCCCTATCACCCGACCCCACAGATTCCTGCTCATCTTGCCTCTGCCTCTCCTCCCACCAGCTCCACCATCAGCCTACAGACAGTGATTTTCTATTCCAGACTTGTCTCTCTCAGTCCAGATGCAAGTCTGAGTGTCTGGTACGCCCCATGAATTGGAAAAGTCTCTTTCTCTGTATTTGTATGCAACACAGCACACCAAGGTTCTGCTTCAGATGCAGTATTATAACCTTAGTGTTACAATACAAAGACCTTATAATGGGAATAGCCACTTGATTAAAACTTACATGCATAAATCCCTTGCTGAAAGYGAGTCACAACAGCTTTGTGAGGTCCACACAGCAAATTTCTTYTGATACAGGGATAAGGAATAGATAATATTGACAACTGTCTTAGAATTATGTTATTTCAAGACATTAATATATACTTATATCTAGTATCACACCAGCARGAGGAAGCAGTCTAATTTCCCACCAAAGGAATTTATCCAACTCTCCAGTAGTCCAAGTCATAATTCATTAACAAATTATAGATCAGATAAAGTTGCTCAAGAGTAAACAGCAACACAGAAACAATTACTTGATTTCCCTCAAATATTCTGTATGGCCAGGTCTCTGCTTTTGTATTATTCTGGCCAATTTATAAAATTCTTTTAGGCTAACTAACAGATTGCAGAACATAAATGTTCRTGTGAAAGAATCCAACTCCAGAATGGGAGTGAGGGGTAGAAAATGAGGAAAGTAGGAAAGAGAATACCTGTTGAAGTGCAGTAAGACTTTCGTTACAACCACAAGAACTAGCACCTTGCATCTTCTAATCTTTTAAGTCTCACATTCTGGAGTAAAGGAACTCTGCTGTGGCATAACATTCATAGGCTCTTTCAGGAAAATACTGGAGAAGAGCACTAATTATCTCACTCCGTTTTATGACCCGTTGTAGCTATCCATTCATCCTACCCTTTCCACTCAGAAGACTTCAAATAGTCAAATGCACACAAATGTGCCTAGAAAAGAAGGTGGAGGAGGCAGCAAAATGACAGCTGTCACAATAGTCTCCCAGAAGAGCTAATGAGGTCTCACAGTAGGCTCTGTTTTTAACTTCCCTGGGAATTGCATTTCTCTGACAGATAATAAAAGAACTGTCTTAGGACATTTCTAGGCTTCTTTTGCAGCTCCAAGATAATTATTTCAATACAGTTTCAGGAAKATTACTCTCTTCCATGAACGGAAGAAGTAACGAGAACAAAATAGCATTTCTTCTTAGCTATGGTATGAAACAAAAGATCGCTATTGATTAATTGTTAATCATAATTCTGCATCTATTTTAAATCGGATAAGAACTGAGAGCGCAACAAGGGACAGACTTCATGTATGTTAATTTAACAAGGGAATAGAGATGCTGAGTTTATGGTTAAAGTTTAGTAAGTCATTTATCTTTTGCCAGCTACTCTTTACATACACTTGACCAATAGGTGGCAATAAAGCAAACATTTATTTATGAGGCAGGTTTAGTTCAGTTTGTCAGAGYGTGGTGCTGCTAATTCCAAGGTCGTGGGTTCAATCCCCATATGGGGCTATGCTGAGGGTTGAACTAGATGATCTCCAGAGATCCCTTCCAACTTTACCAGTCTAAGATTTCTATTTTCAGTTCAGTGTACTGCCCGAGTCAAATATCCTCCTATAATGATCTTTTGCATCTCGGCTTTCTTTTGGCAGCAATTACATGTCTCTCACTTGTTGTGTGAACAGCCACTTCCTTTGGTTTGTTTTGAATGCATCTCCTGCTAGCTTCCTTTGTAAAAAAAAGAGTAAGGGGGGGGGAATTGATTATTTGAGCTGAAGTTTGGCCAGAATATTGCTTTYAAACACACTGACACAGAGGGTGTTCTGATGCCTGGAATAATTGTCCAGAATCCCAAACGCTCTTTGTCTTAGCTGAAGAGCAGCACCTCCACTTGGCCTCCCTTACAGTCGCTTCCCTCGGGCTGGGGCAGGGACTCCCTGCTGCTGCCAAGTCATGTCCCACTTCCTCTACCTCCCGCAAACTCTCCTTCCTTTCTCCCCCCACCGTCCCCACCAGAAAGGGAGGTTTCAGCTCAACAGGCTTTACAGATAGGGCTGTCATCAACCAGAAGATGCACCGTGTTGCATGATTGTTTACGTAGTGGCATCTCTTCACTGCAGCATGAAACCAAAGTTTGTGGGAAAGGGTGGCAAATACTCCGACTAAAAGCCCTCTGGCAGCACATCTTGTCTATACTGACAGGTACTACTTATTTCAATTAGAAAAATAAAAGACTTTTCTGTGTTAAGTTGGGGTGTTATGGGAGAACTTAAGACATTAGGAGATTCAAAACCTGGACATTATTTGATTTGTTTCAATAACAAATCTCTAGTCCTCTAACAGTAGACTGTCACTACATTTTCTCCTCATCAACAGAGCTACATTCTCATCAACAGAGTTAAGATCTTTATTTTGCAGGGAATGCAGACTGCATTCTAGTCTTGCAATACRAAGGTGCAGAAAACACAAATAGCTGTCTCTGAGTATAATCTAGATTTTGGGATGTTTCCTTTTTCCACTTTACAAATAACAAATTCCTCACAGCATCCCTTGTAACTTCACTTACTGTATGGAATACAGTCAATAAATCATGCTTCTGATCTTAATTTTTGTTTGTATATRAAGTTTTCTGCTAGAATAACTTAAACCAACAATTGAAAAACCCTTAGCGCTCATTACATGTATAGAAATTAGCACAGAAAAAAGCAAGTAAATAAAGCTGTAAAGCAATTAAATGAAACTTGGAAAAGCAATTACTGAATGTAAATAATGATGGCTTCTTTGATTACCACAAATAGCCTTAGCAATCCTTAGCACAGAGKGTAAAGTTTTGGAGCATTTGTAAAAGTGCTCCAGAATAACTCCCTCATCCATTTAACACCAGCAAGTTCAGTAACAGAGCTTAACCATAGGTTGCTGAGCACCAACATGTTGATAAAATATATACTCTGTTGCACTTGCAGATCCCTTCTCTCTATGAACCACAGTGATACTTTAAAACACATTTGCTCAGCTATGAGCTGCCATTAAGAGCAGTCTTGAAGTGCTATACAATCTTCATAGTCCACAAAATCTGATCAGGATATTTACAGATGCAAAGATACCACATAAAGGAAATCTAAAAAAGGCAAATGGCTGTAAAGGTGCTGAATAAATCTCATTTGTAGGTATAATTAAATGCTGCAATAATTCTTATTTCTCATGATAAGAAAAAAAGCAAGCAAGAAACCGTTAGGTGCTTCTGTAGCTTTTGTTTGGAAGCTAAACTAAATCATTACAAAAAGCCTGATGTCAGCACAATGGAGTAAACAATATTACTTGGTGGGCTTTGGTTGAATACAAGCAGCCAAAGCTTTTGCATTTTCACTTTCTCTTTTTCAAAATCCTATATTTGTTCATGTCTCTATAGTATATGTACTGTTGCAAAATGTGAAATATCTTTTAATATTAAGCATAAGAAATTCTGATATACAGGCATTTTGCAGCCTTCCTCTGAAATGATCTTCTTTTCACAYGTCCTGATAGTGCTAAAAAGACATGCCCATATTACACTTCCAGTTCTTTCCTGAAATTTGGCACTGGGCAGGGCAGCCCAAGYACACTTGCATATCCTATGCCACCGTTTGCCTGCGAAGAGCACCACATGACCTTGGAAGTAGGTCTCAGGTTATTTTATAGCATATTACACACACTTTTTCATCTATTATTAGTTTTTTCCCCATTCTTTCCTTCCTCTTCCAATATTAATCACCCTCTTCTGCACTTGCTTTGTTACAAACCAAACATGACACTGTACAATAAAAGAGGTCTGATTAAWTTTGCTTTTAGATCCCAGGTGATCCTCTTAAAACACAGCAGGGAGCTATGGCAGTGCTGGAATCTTGTGCCCCAGCAGGTTGCCTTAGCTTGACACAGTAGCCAGCAGCTCATTTAAGAATGTTTCTTAAAGCATCTTTTCCTAGAGGAAAAAGCTGGAGTTAGAATCTGACATTTCTGATAAGCTGCTGAAAGTGGAATGAAAGTTTTTCTCAGTGTCTCAGGTATTGCATATTCCTACCTAGGACCTCCAAGACTTTCAACAGATGTGATCAAGAAAAGGAGGAATGGCCAAGTTTTCTGTTCCTCCAAAATGTGATAAAACTATCATACTGATTTTCAATTTCTGTTCAAGTTTGTAGTATATATAAGGCTTTAAATCTAGTTTATGATCATATTACAGCTAAAACAAACAAGGTTTATGGTCAATATTAAATTAATAYAGAGAATATTTAAAATAATGCATAGAATTTGAACTCAATTTTTGAGAGATAAACATCAATAATYACAATTTTAACAAAGAAAACTGTCACTGATATTCTATGCCTTAGATATCCTTGATTAATGTATATAAAAAAAGGAAAGTAGTCTATGATTTGGAATTGATCATGAACAAAATTTTCCAAGTCAAATTCCAGTTTCTACTAAGGATTGATTTTAATGAAGAATTGAAAATAACAACTTTAAGATTCCAAATATTTTGTTTCAATCATCAGTGATTCATTTTGACTTACGTTCTGTATCCCATACAAATCAAAATGTTTTGACTGCTCTCTGCAAAGTTCATTAGTGGTAATTAACCTATTACCATAAAACCTTTCAGTTTCAGCCAAAACTGCAGAACTGTCAAGACTGTTGATGGCTTTGGAAGAAGCCCTGCAACAAAAAACTGCTCTTTCCCAAAAGTCTCGGGCGACCATTTCTAAGCGTTATACGGAACATATTTCATCTGTCCATTTTGCAACACAAGTTATTACTGCAGTTAGCAGAGGAMAGATCTTACATTATTTATTCCAGTCCACAAAATTCAGTATTGCAAGGGAAGAAGCTTCAAATAAATGAATTGTTATAGTTAGGTTAACATCTGCAGTACTCATACATGCAGATTACAGATTTCCAAGGACAAGTAGGCATAAGCAACACTCAGCTTTATTAAAAAACAAACCCTCAAASCTTTCAATTACATCCTATTCCCCAAAGCTGTCCTTTTCTAAATTTTCACTWCTCTTTTCAGCTGTGTACTACACAGTGTCTATCTGACCACACATACTTGCAACACAARTATAGAAGACAGAAATTGGGCAGCTCTCATTAAGTACAGGCAGATATTTCATACTTAAGGAAGTGTGACAAAACAGAAGAAAAGCTTCTAAATTCCACTCAATAGCCAGCTCAGCTTCTTAGCAAAAAAATGGCACTTCCTCTATTTCCAAAGCCGAGCATTAAATCCACCTGTAAAGATGTACACACAGGATTTTCAGTGAAATTCGCATCACAGAATATAAATACTAGAATACACTACAGATCTRTTTTATGGTCCAGGCCATTCCCTGCCAACACATAGGACTTGCAAAGTATTTTTAAAAGTTAATCTTTGAATTCCTCCTGCACTGATGCAGGGGAAAATGAAAAAAYGGCACAAGGGCCCCCACCAAACACAACACGCTCCCGCAGAGAGGCCCCGCATCTCCCAAACGTGCCAAACTCAGCTCCTTGCTTGCACCCAGGCCAGGCCAAACCACGCTCCACATCGCACATCTCTGCGATGGACAGAGGGCCCCTAGGGCGGGGGCTGCATTTAACTGTCACCAGATGATGCTGGTTACGACGTTTTGGCCATTATTTACGATGCTGCCTGTCTTCAGCCTTCCCAAGCGGCAGGTTGTGCAGTATCTCCATTCTGTGACTGTAAGCCCATCAACGTGTCCCACCTTTTCCTGTGCAGGGCAGATTCTTCCTGCCTGTGTTAAAACTGCCTCATGCTGGAGGTGCTGACAAGACAGAGGAGGGATTCCAGAGGGGCAGAGCATTTGTTGGCCTGAAACATTGTGGAAATAATCAGATTTCCACAACTTTAAGCTTAACAGCTTCTTTGGGGAAGAAGAGAGGCAGGCTTATGAAGAAGAGAAGAGATGGAAAATAGGAAGTAACTGTGTGACTGTGGCCAAGCCAGATCCTGATATTTGCATGTAATTTAAAAGATGCTTATCCATCTTCCTATATTTCATTCCTTAGACTGCCAGATTCATCTACTGCTCTGCCCCAGCACCTCTGTTTTCCATCATCATCCCTAACTTCCCCAGTACGGCTATAACGACCACCAGAATTCCCACCATAATTTATAACACTGGAGCAGTAACAAGAATATGAGCCTGCTTTAGAAAACACAAAGCACTGTCGCGTACTCACAGATAAAATATACGCCTAGAAAAGACACATTCACCAAAGCCAGAGACTGAGGTGAGGAAAGCAGTGTTTTCCATTACTTACATGAACTACCAAAATGGTTACTTTATCAATTCAGGTCAGCACATTGGTATCTGGTTCAAACCCATCCAGAATTCTCAATGTCAAGGGTATGTGCTGTCACGCGCACTGTGAGCTTTCCAGATTCGATACTCCTGGCTGCYGCTATTTAGTGGCTGCAAAGCCGCAGACTCCTATGTTTGTGTGGCAAGGTCCTTGCATCACAACTGTTTTCATGTAATTCTGAGTGAGCAAGTTCAGCCACCAGTGTGCTAGAAACTAGTCTGTTAGCAATCTTCTTGAAGATCCAAGTATTCTTGTATCCAAGAAGCATGGAGAAGTCTATGCAGTCCTTCGTCTTGTTCCTGCACACCAAGGTAGCCCCTAGACTAGGTCTGGAATCTGAAGCCTAAATGCTATAAAGCAYTATACCTAATTAGGGTGCTGCAGGCATCTGTATCCAAAAGCCATAAACAGCCGTTTTGCTGTTGCAGTCCTCGAGAGGACCTGGCAGCACCTGCCCTCTGTCAGGCGCAGCCAGTCCTAAGCAGTCCCCTTTCCCTAAGTTACCAGCTTGTGCTGGACCTCGCAGACAGGTTGCTCCCTGCACTGGAATTTTAATGATAGGGAACGAGGAGACCAGTTTGATGTTTTGGGTCACTTGATGAAATGCCAGCCCCCTGCAGGGCACAGGACTGCACTGGTGACAGCGCCGGCGTTCCCATTCTGCGCCTCCTGTGCCCTCCGCCGTGCCTTAGGGCCCGTGCCATCGTGCCAGACCTCAGCTGCTGCGCTGGGGGAGGCAGCGGCAGCTATCAAGCACCTTCACACAAAAATCATCTGTTGTGTCCCACTGATGTTGTGTTCCCCCTTTTGTACTTGGGCTCATGTCTTTACAGCATGTGCCCATAAAAATAAAAGCTTAGAAGAATCTTAGGTGTGATGAGGACACCCTTGACAACCTCACRGTTTTAAGACTATGGTCTTAACTCCTCATTTTCCTGCTAGACCTGAAGGCAGTTGCCATGACAACGAGCCTGATTCCTCTGCAGTGAATCGTCCGGGTAACCGTCTCCGGACGCATCTGGAGCACGCTGAGCAGCACCACTGGGAAGGAGAAATGGCCCTCAGACACACAAGGCCACCCCAAAAAACTGCAAGTTAGGAAGAYGAAAGCTTCCCCTTGGATATTTGTTTGCTAAGCCAAAGACAGATGCTTTGCATGTGTTCACACCAAAAACCTGACTAGASCTACCCACATGGGGAAAGAAAAATGCCTGGAATTTTGTGACAGGGGAAATACACTTATCTCAGCATAATGGGTATATCCCGGTAACATAACGCTGTACAGCCCCTTCAGCTGCCTGCACACAACATCCTTTGTCAACACTGTCACCACCTTTTGGGAGATACTGCTGATGTAACATGTGGGAGCAAGATGACTGTGCTGTTTCATGGAGCCTTTGCTCTCCATTTCTTGTTAGCTTACAGCAAGACACTGATCTTAATTTCCAGTTTTAAGTTCTTCTATCRCTACATTTTCTATTAGAATACTTGCATTTTTAGAAATACATACATAGATGTATTATAGAGTGCGTAACTCCCCCCCACACACACACCTAGTAACATGTGGTCATCAATTATTTAAATTACTTAGCAGTAGTAAGGTCTGTCCTGACACCAGGCTTTCTTCCAAACTAACAGTGGCAACTGGATCTATGCCCCTACCAGTTGCTTTACTGGGGAATGCTGCGCTATGTTCTGCATGATTTCTGATCACCTCATCAGCCGTAATTTATTCAATATGTGCCAAAGCATGAAAAAGCAGCACTGCTGGGAATATCTAGCTCTTGCCATCTCTGCGATGAGGMTACAGCTTCAGAAATCCTCTCTTGCTAGTAGGGGCAGGGAGCAGATGTGACATTTAGACCCTGACAGTGAAGGAGTGAGGCCTGCCCATACATGAGCCATTTTGCAACTGCTATGAGGCACTCCCCTCCATTCCCAGTTCAGACTGTACTTTAAGCAAAATGCTTGAAACCCAGGCCCCTAGCAAGTCCCACTCTGAAAACGCCACGCATTCACAGCTGCCCTTTCTGTACCAGCCTTCACCAATGTTGTAAAATGATGCCATTACACAAATGTTTTATAACAAAAGCATAACCCCTACAAAACCCTCTGCACTGCTGAGCCTCAGGCTAGCTCCAGGTAGCCTCAGTTTTGCTTCTGGTGGGGAGATTCACCTCCTTTCTGTGCACCTCAGACTGTCCCTGGCACCTGGGGACAAGTTACATTTTAGGGGATCTGTTTCAGATGGGCAGCTTTAAGCCGATCCCAAGTCATTAATATAAAATGCAACGATTCTTGCTCAAAAGCTTTAGCGTGCTCTAGGATCTCAGCTAAGTCTGAGACAGGCAAACTCTGGTGCACAGCACTCTTGTGAGCCTCTCCACTGTGATGGATGCAACACACAAATCAGATACCTTCACTTTAAATTGCTGGAAGTCTCACTCACTTTTCTCTCTGCCTCCTAGATCTACTTCCACCACCAATATCTATTTCTCAGATTCAGTCTGGATCTGCTACAGCATCCAAAAATCATCTCCTCAAGGTACAACATCAGAACCCTTTTTTAAGTGACCTCATTTCATTTTCTGAAGTCAACACAGAATAGGGGGCTGCCAACAACTTGCAAACCTGATTTCTTCTGCTATTGGAAAATCATGAGGTGTCTGTTTAAAAGCTCAATGCATACCAGACTAGCAAAAACAGTAACTTTGCTGAATCAGGAGAACAACTCACAAGCCTGCAAGTTTGGATCATTCTTTGCCCCTCCTGTCTGCATACCGCATACCTGCCCCAGTGGAAGGCACAATTGCTCCAAGAGCCGCCTGGGGCCAGTTTCCTCCCTGCTGCAATGTGCAGTTTGCAAACAGAGCCCCTCTTCTTTCCATTTGCTACATGCTGGCATTAGCAATGGAGCAGGGATCTGTGTCCACGTTATGTTCACGGGTGCTTCAGCAGCAGAGATCCCTTCCCACAGCTGTGCTCAGGGCAGCTCTTGCCCTTTGTTCCTGGGCTGGGAAGTTGCCTGAGCATGTAGCTCTGAGAACGGCTTCTAGCCTGAAAAGTAGGACACCTTCATTGCAAACCAGGGACAAACAAAGTATTTTGAGGACCACATCTCTACAGTTTCTATAGACTGAATTTGAAAAACCTCATTCTGCCTTCAGCTACATACACATTTATCAGCCACCATTGCTATTAGCTGGTAAAACCAGATAGCTTTCAGGACCCAAACTAGATGCTTCTGTAGTGTTCAAATATCAGCTAGAATCTTTTGGGAGCCACTCTTTGAAGAAAAGTCTTTTGGAGATCTCTGTCACAGATAACAACTTGAGTCTCTCAGAAAAAATGCATGTTGAGTTATGAGGAATTGATATTTGTTTATATGATTATTTTTATACATTCTTTTAATATGTAAATACACAGAGCACTTTTTGGCCATGCTGCCCAACAGAGTACGAGAACTCCTTGTCAAACCAGCTCTAGGCTGATATGAGCCAGACTCAGGAGCAACCAAGCACAGCATCAGCCCCATCATCCTTCTTGCAGGTCACAGGCTAGAGAACCACCATGCTTTTACTTCTCTGCCAGGACCTCTGGCTATTTTTGTATTTCTCCTTCCAAGTCTATGTATGGAAATACTGGCCTAAGTTTTCCTCATTAGAGGATTGGGAACGACACAGGAATGAGAAGCTGCATGCAAGATTTAAAGGAGGCCAAGGAATTTCAACACTTCTCTAAACACATTGGGATTCTATTTCAGCACTCAAACAAAATGCCATTACTTCCCTACACTTTTAAAAGGCTACATTTCCTATTTGCTTTGATTTTTTTTTAAGTGGGCTTTTTGTATTAAGGATTCTGATAACAGGTCAACTAAGTTCACTCTCAGTATGCCAGGATCATCATTTGGAAAATACACCTGTATTTTTTTTCTTTCTTTCTTTCTTTTTTAAACTAGATTGATATTCTGCTTAAATTGCAACTTAATCAAATGATACAGAGTATTTGCCTATGTTATGTAAAAAAAGGTATATTACACACTTGACTGCATCCACGCTAAGAAGTAAATACAAGTGACGTGGGTTTAAATTCAGCTCATCTGAAAAATCAGGCTGGAGAACATAAGCGTCATGTCTCCCAGGTGAATTAATTACTGTATTCATGACAATAAGGTAACCAGGTTAACATCTCATCAATTTGCTGTTTAAACAACAAGCAGGGCATTATCATGTATATCTGGCAAACAGGCCTCGGTGAGGTCAGAGACATGGTTACAACAAAAGATAGTTGCTACTAACAGGAGCCATTTTACATTCAACATACGAGGGAATAAAAGCTGAAAAAATATTTCAGAAGCATCTCAGCTATTTTGTGACAATTAAAASAAGTGTGTTTTTGTAATGTCATCAAGTCTTGAAGACAAAGCAATCAAGATGAATATATGTGAGTTATCTTCAACCTCCTCCTGATGAGTGAGGAGGACATGGTACGTGTGCAGCCCGGGCAGAACTGGACTTAGAAAACTGGTTCTTTGAAATCTGAAATACACTGAAACCTTGATTAAAGAAATGATCTTTTTAATATTTGCTCTTGGGAGGGGGAGGAAATTATAAAGGAAAACCTTTCATAAGAACTCACCTAGGACATAAATACTAGAGTTGTATCAGGTCTACCAAAAATTACCAAACCATCTAAATTATCTGGCCTGTTCTTCTGAACATGGTATAGGAAACGCCTGGCATTTTACCAACATCTAAGTAAATCAACTCAAATTCACTTACAGCAACAGGCATTTTAAAGTACTTTACCCAAATCTCACATGTCCAGTTCACAGGAAACAAACACTATGCTATGTAAGAGTATTTTAAAAATCATTAAGTTTGCTCTAGAGCCCATGTGCCATGTGAAGAGGGAGCATCAGCTGGCCTCGCACGCTTAGAAAGGACAACAGAAATTACCCTGGCTGCAAGCAAGACAGCAGTCTCCAGCATCCTGTCTCCTGGCTTGGTAGCAATTCAGAAGACAATTTCAATTCCTGGACCTGTTCCTGTGCAAATAATTTAACAGCATTTACTTTCCCCCACTGCCCACAGAAAGCTCTCTACTTTTATATATTTTCTCTGATTAGACCGATCTGGGCAAGGTGCTTGCACTGTGCCTAACGCAGTGAGGCCCTAGTCCTGGAAAGGYGCTCCAAACGCCCCTATAGGATAGGCCAAAGGATACGTACTCACAAGCGATGGAGATTTGCACTGCTCTTACTGTGAAACACTCAGTGGATAGGGCTACTAATAAGTACAGCCTGTTTTAGTGAGCAGGGTGAGCAGGCTCAGAAATAATTAAACCACATATGCTTCTGCTCTATTCTTGCATATCAGTGTAATAGTCTCAATTACAGATGACAGTTTCTATTAAGGAAAAAATGCTAAGAGTTTTTTTAAAAAAGTTTCTGTATCTGACATCACAGGAAAAAATCCTAGCCCTCTGCAACCTATGCTCCCTGTGTTCCCAGCTTTCCCTGTCTTGCTCCTGAAGGCTTGGTCTCTGGGGAGGACCTCAAAGCCTGTTAATGTCGTTAATCACTGCAGATACCTTGTTCTCAGCAGAGAAGTCATTCATCTGGAGGCCAGCCTCTGGAAAGCAGTAAAAGTACACCATCATACTTTAACGTTACTGCATGAATTTGACATATTTAGACGAAAAAAGCATTTCCCCCCCCCCTCCCACAAGAGCCTTGGGGAATTCAGTTTCCCCTCAGTAGCTAAAGTAATCTACATAAAGCTATTTTTTGTCACAGGAGCTCTATACAGCTATGACTGAGCACTCCCAAGTAACAGTTCTTGGTAACAGTTATTCTTGGCAACCGCACAGCAGCTTTGTGGCTTGCTTCTAAAATAGACTTAAAATGGAGGGAACGTATAGGAAAACTGCCCAGGACTGGCTTCTTCAAAACTTCACAATAACTAGAGAGTAAGAGATAGTACATTTTCCACATACGCATTTCCTAACTTTCTAGGCAATTTTGCTACAAAAACTGCTGAGCAGTTTCACCAGCTGCCATTACATGCACTGAACAGGCTATTTTCTGGTTTATGGGGCCACTGAAGACATGGAGCATATTTTTCACACTACATATTCCAGTACAAGGGATCTAATTTCAAGAAGATTGAAATGCTTTTTGATGACTGCCTTAAATCAGCAAGAAGAAATAAAGTATATTCATTCAATTAAACTGAGCTTTGAAGTTGTTTCAATACAAAAATGTGAATGAATTATGCCTTGCAACACCTAAAAAGGTAGCTGAATGCTCTATTTACATATGTATATATACATACATATATATATATATATATAAATGGTGAGGGGAAGCGAACGCACACGTAAGGTTTGAGGCAGTGCAGCTATCCAAGCTTGCAGCAGCACGCTTAGGTAACTGGGATATGCAAGTCAGGTTTGACTAGGTACAGGAGGGGGCTTCACCTTCCCTCTGTCCTTTGGTAACCTAATGGAGGTATTTTGAGGGTGGGGAAAAGGAAAAGCGAGAGAAAGCCTGTTGCATCTCTCTCCACCCAAATTTCCTCACTGAGGAACTGGTCCTTTACGAGTGTTTCCTTTGAAAGAAACACTTGAAAGGTAGTAAGTACTGTCCAGACAGGCTGTGCAGGAGAGGCTGCRCTCAAGAACAGGGAACAGTTTGTAGCTCTCCAAATAAGTGCAAGATAAAATCTGAAGAGTAGCTGAGCTTGTTACCAGCACTGGAGTTGGATCCTTGCGAGATGGCTCTACTGTCAGCGCCTGCACAGTTACAGGCCCTCCCATGGCAGTCACTATTTGATGGTGCCTTTTCTCGCTCATGCTCTAATTCGGATGCTATGGTTAAGAAATTGGGCTCGTCTTCTGCAGGCTTTACAGCTGATACTTCCTTGGTCTGCCAGTAAACCCTTTGCAATGACAAAGACTGCATGCCCTGTTTCAAAGAATAGTATTGCAAAAGAAGATGCTCAAAGTATACACTCCCCTCCATCTCTGCAAAAGAGTTAATTTAAAAACAAGCTTGCCCTGGGCTGACAGCTCAGGCACTGGCCACAGGAAAGATGCGAGCAATTAGTGGGGTCAGCATGGTCCCGAGATCTAGGAGGCATTTGCATTAAAAGCAGGCCTCTCTCAGAGAGCTCACGCAATCTATGGCATATGTCATCAGCATTATGCCTTCAACTAGCTGCTGCTATGAAGCTGAATTATTTCAGTGTAAACTTTAAAAATGAAACTGAAACACACCTGGAAACCCAGCACACTGCAATTAGAGCAGCAGCTCAGCAGCCAACTGATCCTGCCAGTTCAGATAACCACAGGTGTGTGGACTCTGCCCACAGCTAGAGAGCAGATCAAGATAGAACTTGCGACAGCATCAGAAGTCTGGTAGGACAGTAGAATTACACCATTTGTCACTGCAAACGTGCTGCATTTTTCCTGCTGTTGACAACTCTGGATGCAGAAGAAGCCTCCACCCTCTTCCAGCCTGCAAGAGGGAGGCAATTCCCCATGTATGTATTTGAAATCCTACTGAGAGCCCCATAAGGAGTAAATCTAAATCTTCAGGTGACCCACCCAGTGGCTCTAAGTGACATATGAAATTAGGAGCAGAAGCACATCCTCATTCAGCTCTTCAGACAGAATCCGCTCAGGGCCAGTCTCCATAAAGGAGGGAGTAAGGTGCTTTTTGTAACACAGACACTTCTCCCACAGGAGCAAATTTTGTTTTAAGTAAGAAAATACAGTGGTCAAGATCAAATAAAGATGAATTATCAGACTCAGTAATACGGAACAAACAGAAATTCCCAGCTTCACAGGTACTGTCAAGTTTTCAGTCACAGCTGATGCCTGCATCGTACTGCAGAGCAAAAGCACAGCGCTCAAAGCATCGCACTGAAGAACTACAGCCAAGCTGTAATGCCACACGCATTCTCCTGCCTGCTTTTAAATAAGAGATTCACTGAGCGCACCGGGAGGCAGCAACACGAGGACATTTGTTTAAAGAAAAGGACTACAGCAGCTGTTAGGAACGATGCCACACAGCAAAACAAGAACATTCCTAACCTGGGGGCAAAGGGGTTCTCCAGCTCTGCTCCCAGGAACGCTTTGCTGGGATCGGAGGAGAGCGATAATATGCCTTGCTCTGCCCACGGCCCCCACCAGCTAAGAAGCAATCGGGTGCCATAGCCAGTCTGCTGTTCCCAGCTGTGCCCAGTGCTGGGTATTTTGGAGAGACATTAAGGGACGCCCTCGCGTCCTTTGCCAGGCAGCGTCTCCTGCTGCGTAGGGCCTTCGGCAGCGCTCACCTGGCAACCCTCCTGATAGACACGCAGAGCTTTCAGCCTGCTGCAGCTGCACAATTGCCACAAGGTGATATTGTTTCAGAACATGACTAATACCTCAACATAACAGCTCATATTGCTTTGGCCAACTGTCAGTTAATGTGCTAGTGAAACAGCACAGATTGAATTCAGAAGGCAATTCAATCCTCCATGCAACAGCTCACTCAAGAGCTAAACTAAGTGAACAGCTGTGAAGATCTACCCTCACTTTCTCTAGGCTCACCCACTGCTAAGATCCAAGAAAACTAATGTCTGATTTTTTCTCTGATGCTCCATCACCCAGGGACCTAACAATAAAATCAGTAAGAAAAACAAGCAGCAGACAAAAGGAACACAAAGGAGAGGACTTGAAAGAAATGTGGGAAAACAAAGCATCTTTCCAGTCCTCATGTCTTTTTAAAGAAGCATTTCTTGTACCAACAGCTTTCCAGAATTTAAGAATATCATTTTGGCTAAAAAAGACTGACTCCTAATATCCCTGAAGGTCTTCTGCAATACCCAGAGGCTGCCAGAAGAGTATTGGCAGAGGGGTAAAGTCACAGGTCACACAGGATGGCAAAGATAGCACAGAGCACGTTATCAGCTTTCAGTGAGCCTCAAAAAGTAAACATCATTGTAAACATCCAGTTGTCAAGATTTTTCATCGCTTGACTTCCAATGAGAAACATTCCTCTTGCGCCTGGGCAAGTGAATGGCATCTCATTCAAACCTCCAGCCCGAGGAACAGAAGATGCAAATCCAGACCCTCTTAAACACACCTCCTCAGCACAGCTTCCCTGCTCTGCCGTTAGCCACTGCTGCCTCCCCAGCTCCTCCCTCCCCTTACAAAACATAGGATGCTCTTGGGATTCCCTGCACCAGAACACCAAGGTGCAATTATTAGCAAATACCATGAATATTCTTTAGATTGGCTTCTGACTTCAGATTAATAAGGCTTCATTATTTTTATTTACTCTCATACATACTTGCAAAGCCTCTCCTGGGATAAGCATCTCCCCAAGCTTGCCAGGTTTCTGGCTTTGATTCATCTGGTACCTACAAGGGGTGATTTTACTCCCTTTGGGCAGCTGTAGCAGCTCTTCCACCTGTTTCATAACAAGAGGCTGCATCACTGTTAGCTGATTTTTTGGAGACTTGGAGCCACCTTTGATGCAGAACACCAAACAGCTGGAAACAGATCTCGTATTTAACCACTTTTTCAGGCAGTAAAGCCATYGTTGCCCTGCTTTTTGCTTTGACACATCCTTGTCTTCCTCCGAAAGAGAAAGAGAGGCGAGGAGCACTTCTGGAGTAACATGCCAGCTAATGCTGCATGACCACCAAGGGCAGAGTGCCTCCTCTTGCCCCAGGGCAATTTAGCACCATCCGGGCACCTGCCTCCACCTCAGGGGCTGGGGAGGCGCTGGAGAGTCCTCGGCACTGTCCTGCGGCCACAGCTTTAGTTGTGGTGGGGAAGGGGCTCCCCAAAGGGCGGGGGAAGAAACAACAGCGCTAGTATTACTGATATGTAAAGATTCAGTCAGCACAGTGGTTAAAATGTGCTGAAAACACCTCTAACACTGAATAAGCATAGTGGAGGAAGTGCCCCTGCCCCGGCTGCACAGTGTCTCTTAAGTTCATGCCACTAGTCCAAGATGGAGAGAGACTTCAACAAACCAAACCCTCCAAAACATAGGGGATAACACTTCTTGCTTTCTTATCGATGTTCTGTATGTTATGTTAACAAATCATTTTATTTTTAAATCCATAGAACAGAGGCTGAACTCACGGCATAACAGCTAAAATAGTGACTTAACAGAAATTTGTAATGGGACTTCAATCATTTCTATTCTTCATCTTTTGGCCAAAGGCAATAATGCACCTGTACTACTATGGCTCCTGTACGGAGAGGAGCTATAGGGTTTTGTATAGATCAAACCAACATGATTTGATAGCAATTATGTGTTTTTTGAAATTCTTTCCAAACTATTTTGTGAAAACCCAGTAGAGGCAATATAATTTGATTTATATCCTACAAAAGTCAAATAGAAAGCTACAACTCTCTGCATTCAAAATATTCATTACTATCCTTATATTTCAAAATAACTGTTCTTTCCAGCCCAGTTCAGTATTCAAGTCCAAGACTTGGTTATTCTTTAATTCACAGAAGGCATAAAGAACACAGTTAGCAGTGGCCTTAGGTTTGTGCAAATGATTTCATAAATCAGGGCTTTCATTATTTATAAGCCCATCTGGGCCTGGGGGTGAGGAGCGCTAAGCTGAAAGTAAAAGTTAGCCCACAAGGCTGCAACTGAAACAAAACTCACCTCAAATTTAACCAATTCAGTACAGCTCCTGTGAGATGTTTCCCTCACATCTTTGTTCTTCTCTCGCCATTTCTAGCGGAGCAGGACAGCGAAGGCAAGGGGGGACCCATGCCAGCCGCCTCAAGAGGGGACGACTCGGCCCCCGCACACAGCGCACAGCCACARCCTGCTCTGAACTACAGAGCTGCACAACGCTGGTGAGCTTTCTCCCCAGATTTTGCTAGTAAGGACTTCACCGTACCCCATTAAAACACTAAATTTGACTTCTGCTTTAATTGCTGTGTAACGCTCAGTTGAAGGTGAATTTTAACTTAGCCAAACAAGCATTTAAGAACATTCTCATCACGTTGCGGTCCACAGGATTCTAGTCTAGACCTGAATATTTCATTGCATAAGAATGAGTTTTTCAACTATCTTAAACTAAAGAAAGTTGGAATTTACAGACTGCTGTACCTTATGCACAAAAGTATTTAAAGACAGGATGACAATGCACGTGGGCAGAATCCATGTAGCCTTAGAAAACATTTTGCATGATTTCTACATCATATTAAAAGCCCAAATCTTAGATGCTTTAAAAAGGGTTTGTTAAAGGGCTTCTTTAGCTCTGCTAAATAAATCTGTTGCATCACTCCCTCTCTCCTTGCCTATTCCTATCAAAGTCACCTGTCCCAACTTTCCATCAGTCATGTTATAGAAAAACTTASTAAGCAAATCAATTCATTCCATTT
Organism: Rhea americana; assembly: GCF_003343005.1. Classification (NCBI taxonomy): domain Eukaryota; kingdom Metazoa; phylum Chordata; class Aves; order Rheiformes; family Rheidae; genus Rhea; species Rhea americana. The sequence goes on along the minus strand of NW_028186634.1, from coordinate 3,117,482 downwards.
CCTGCCTGACATACGTCATTTCAATTTACTATACGCAGAGTTCAGAATTTGTATTCAGCAGCACTATGAATGAGATGACATTAAAAAGGTAAATTYATATATTACAGTTATAAAGTAAGAACAATAATCAGTAAAGAAGTCAGAGACCTGCAAACATTCAGAGCATCACACCCCTGCTGCAGCATGTCCAACCTCCTGAGCGGGGAGGTTGGACTAGATGATCTCCAGAGGTCCCTTCCAACCTTACTGATTCTATGATCATACCACTGCCAGAAGCACAAGCACTTTTATGTTGCTCAGGATGTAGGAGTAAWAAATGCTTTAAAATACTAGCAGATGCTATCTGTGACAGAACCTGGACCAATCAAGCAGCCAAGAATGTAATTCATAAGAAGCAAACTAATATTYTTTGTTCTATTCTATTGTTTGTAAAATATTGTTCTTGGTAAGATTCATAAGACTTGGAGAAAAGGGACTTAGGCATGTGCTGCCTGGGTTTGCCATTAAAAGTGTGCTGGGCAGCAGTTGYTTCTGCTTATCAAAATCATGTAGAGAGCCACACAGTTTAACGGTCTGGGGCACCTGGGCAAGCAAGAGGAGGTTCTTAGCAGAAAGAGAACTGTTGGTGCAAACAAAGGAAATAATAATAAAATCAAGATGTGTCAAAGAAACGCACAGCTTCCTGCAAAGAGCAGCACTATCGCAGCGGGAATACCACTCAGAGCATCACTGTGCGCCCACAGGCAAGGGCTGTTCCCAAAGCAGGGCTCTCCCTGGGCGCAGCAGAAACACTTCACACAGGATGAGTGGAGAATACACAACAGAGCTCCCATACTTGTTAATCAAAGAGGAGAACTTACCCAAATGACTGCCTACACAACTCATCTCCCACACTTACAGCATCCTTACATTTGAATCTTAATTCAGCATCTCACTGGCATCGTGYTAGCAAAGCAACAGTACAATTGACAGCAGAACAGAACCATCTTGCTGCAATAGATTAAAAAAAAAAAAGGCAAAGGCTTCTGTTTTTGCAGGCATTTTACCCTAATTAAATTTTAAAATATCCTGTTAGTCCATGCAAAATTTTCAGTGAATACATCCAATGTAAGTAACATATGATAAAGACATCCCAGTGAACAAAATAGAGTTTGGTCACCACATTTACGCTTTGGTCCCATGCACAGGCACAAACATGTTCATTCTGGATATTTGCAGTCCCAGCCTGCCTAGGAGGATAGCTGTTACACAAATTTTGATTTCACAAACCTACATTTGTCTTCAGCTCTAGCCACAGTCTTTCTGAAAACCTTTCAAGTTCCAACCAACCCTTCTCACTCAGCCCAGAAGGCTCATTCCTCTGTAGCCCGCAGGCAGAGCCTCCCCAAATGAGAACAGCTGTGCACAGTAAGGCCCAAATTTCACTTTGCCTCATAGGCAGCCAGTAGCCAATGCCTACAGAAGACAGTAAAAGTATCAAGCAAAKATCACTGCACACCCTCCTGAAGTTAATGTTATCAAATTTAAAATGATTTAATAATCCCCTGCAGTCTGACTGAAGCTCAACTTCAGGAGAGTGCAAAAATTCTGAACAGAAATAGCTGCGGCTTAGCCCCAAATCCCTTGAAAAGAGTACCCTACATCCACCAGAGGCTGATAGGAGAAATGCAGCTTCACAAAGTACAATTCAGATACCAACAAAAACAATATAGTATCACATGGCTCCTCATTTTTCATGAAAAAGCAAAGAGCAACTTTTACATAGTAAGACTCTTTTCAAACACAAATGAACAACAAAAACAAGAGCTCTGAATTTTAACATGTCTGGAACATTAAATTAAGGCTAGTTCTTATTTTTCAAGTTTTCTTATACATATAGATGTGTATATATAATTAATGTCACATGTAATTATTTATATAATTATACAACGTGTGCACATATATATACACGCACACTGTACGTACACACACAAGCTTCTAAGCAACAGCAAATTGCCATGGAACTCAATTCACTCTTTGCTTCGGGAATCATTTTATATTTGCAGAAGGATGGACGAAAATAGCCCAGTCTGATACRAACATCTTTGACTGTAGCATTCAAYATCCCTCGCCCCTCAAGTTGATCCTCTTACTGTGATTAGCAGAAGAAATGGAGGGTTGTAAAGASAGACTGTGTTGGGCTTGGGCTCAGCCARACTCACAGCCCTGACCTGCTCCCACAATTCACACTTGAGAGTTGTCCAGTTTCAAAAACCCTGAAAATCAGGTTTATTCAAGAGATTGCTAGAAAGGTAGGAGAAAATAAAACATCAGAGAAAAAGTTTACATGGCAAGCAATCAGGATAAAAGGAGTGAAGTTTTAGGTAGGGAGAGCTGGGGGGCAGGCAACGTGCTTCCTGGAAAAACACGGTACTTCGCCTGTGCACGCAGGAGAACGCAGTTGGGAGGCAAACCACCGCCTCCTTCCAAGTGGGGTGCAAAAATCACAGCCTCAAACACAAGATCACACATATCTATCACCGTTTGGATTCTAGGCCTGTTCAAGCTCAGTATGTCACGCTAGGATAGTTACCGTGAATACTTTCAAAGCCTTTGTTCTAACATGCAATACTTCGGAGTCTAACTTCAGCCCCATTCCTTCCCAATTCGCTCTCAGTATTTACCTATTACTCATCACTGGAAAGAAAAGACTATAACCTATTTATTAATTAGAAGRCTTTCTCTTCAGAAACCTGTACTATTCAAGCTAGATCTTCTGCAATTCATTTAGAGTCATCCAATTAAAGCCAACCAATTCCGTTGGTCTCGCACATTATTTCTTGTAGCTAATAGTGACTTTCACGTACGTAAAAATCAAGTCATTCYCCTACAGTAAGACACAGCAACTGTTTAATAAGAACAGCAGCCAGTTTCTCTATTATTCACCCATCTTTCCCTTTCAAATTTATTTGCACTCTCCTACCAACAATTTGCTTATGTCTGAATGCGCTTTTTCAAGATCCAGATAACTTCATTCTGAAAATTGTTTCAAAACCATTAGAGCCTTTTATGAAGACTAGGTTTTATTATTCCACCCTACAGYTAGCCAAATTATATTTAAAAAGAGCCTTTTATTTATTCTACAGTRAGATCTTATAAAATACGATGGAGCAAGAAATTAAAGTAGCAACTTCAGCCTGAGAAAGCCCATACAGTTAAACCTCAACAGTACTCCTTGTAAATAACAATATTTTTTTTGAGAGAGAAATAAAGTACAAATGAAGGTTTATTATTAGGATATCAAGCATCCTGCAGACAAGCAAAACAGCGTTTGCAACCCCAGCTGATTTCTCACCCAGCCCACACTTGTCTGGTTTCCTGCAGCCACCTCTGCTCCCACTGCTGCTGGGATTGGATTGGAAGCTGCTTACACCTCGGGCTCTGTTACAGGTCTGCACAGGACCCTGTCGCACTGGTGTTTAGTCTCAACTGTGGCCCCTGGCAGATACTTCCAAGGCAAAGAGGAGCCCAGTAGATGTGACAGCATCACTCAGCAGCAGGGCTGGTCGCACGGGCAGGTGTTAGCCCTTGGGCAGTTACCYTTCCTTTAGAGAGTTAGCATTTGCCATCTACCACTCTAATTTACTGGTGACAGCACAGCTGGGCTCTGCCAAAGGCTGTCTGCGCTGGAGGCAGACGGGCAAGACGAGCTGGCCACCAGCCCCCAAACCCAGTGCACCAGAACAGCACCCTGCTCCTCGCACCATCCCCATGGTCCAGCACATTGGTGCCATCRCCAAGCTCCTGCCTGTTCCAGGTGGCAACGTTCATGTCACGCACTGCTTCAAGAGCTACCTGCCACAGAGAAGATAAAATTTACAGAGGCAAATGTATGTTGTATGATAACAACTTTAATAATCTAAGTTTTCCACTTCCCTTTATTGATACTTGGAAGAAGTATCGATACTTAGAAGAAGCAATAACACTAGTACTGAAACAAAATCAGAAATGCCCAGAGCTAAATTTTAGTGATAAGTAAAACAAGTCTAAGGTATAGGTAGATGAGAAAGCAAGCCACTAGGCAAAGAAATTCTCCTTTCTAGATTTGTTAGCATAGACTTTGAGGATCACAGTGCAATTTTTTTTTTATAGAGAGCACAAAATCTTTAACCACTATTGACATCTTGGTATCCTCCCTGTGAGTAGGTCCCCTGAAGATTTTAGACAGGTTATCAAGTTTTACACACCAGTAAGATTCATTAATTGCTACTATCCAACTTGTGCACTTTACACAAAAGAGAATGAAATGACTGAAAGCACAAAGGTGACATCCTTAAGGAAGGGTTAACTCTCAAACACTTGTCTCTTTTACTGAAAAGTCTCAACTAACGTCACATGCTGTAACATCCTTATGCTCATTAGAGCTGCAATGCTAGAAGCAAGTAAAGTATGATTAACATTCTCCTAGGATGATTTTGAATATGAAGCTTTAAAATTTCTTCAGTGAAATGTGAACAGAAGTTTCCTCTTTTAGACCTCTTGCTGTCAGGCTGTTACAAGTCACCATTTAGTCTCTGGAGAATTCACACGCTCACAACGACGTGCCACCAACCAATGTGAAACTCTGATACTAAACGTGGAAAGAATATGTGCGAATGCATCTACATATCATTTACAGTGTTTTGACTCAAGGAAGAAAACACCTTTCCCAAATTCTAGATTATATTATATAATTGATATTATGATTAAAAAAAAAAGCAAAGAACAGATGTCTAGCAAACTAAATGCACAACATTGATACACAAATTCTTGTAAGTTTAACACTTGCAAAACATTTTATTCTAGTTTCACTACAGAGTTGGCTGTTGTTACCCTCTTCTTTCATCCCTTAGAAGAATTTCCACCTCTTGGTCCCCTCAGCTACTTTGTCCAATGGCTACAACTATAAAGATACTTACTCTGAGAGAAAAAACACATGATGGCAGAGGAGACGGGATAAGGAGTGGCTAAGCTAAGGACACGTGAATCTCCCTCCTTACCCCTTTTGYCCACCTCCCATTTGCATGAGGGGAAAGGGCTCAGCATCGAAAGGCAGGCAGGTTTGCAGCAGTCACTGCGCCGGTACCTGCTGCGCCTGGGCTCCTCCCTGGGAGAAGGATAAAGAGGATGAGCAATTTCTTGCTGAATTTAGGTCCTCCAGATCAGGCACAGTGGTAAGAAGAATTGCCACCGTTGAAGACACTGGAAGAGGCTGCCTGACTAGTAGAGCATGGATTAAGGAGCAGAGGCATAACACACACRGGTGTCTTGTAGAGTGGGGCAGGGGGAACAAACAACCCAAAAACAAAGAACAGAARAGCCACAAAAGAAATAAGCAGCAGTTCCTTTGGAAGCATACAAAAGGAGGCACTACAAAATTTCTAAGAAATGTTTTGTTTCAAGAGCAGCCTTAGAAATCACTATCAGCAAGAGTTGAGAGCATCGTGTGCCCTTCCTTTTCTGAGGTGGTTCAAAGCACAAGGTTTCGAGATGGCACAACTCGTCCCAGGCACAGGCACAGAGAACCTGCTGCAGACGGGCCAGGGAGGTAAGAAGCATACRTGTCTCAGGATTTCACAGCTACTTACTTCAAAGAGGAGCAAGGAGCAACAAGAAATCACAATTTCCTAAAGAAAGCCCTTTTGGATGGAAGTTTGAAAGACAAGCCCTGTTTACTCATTGATAACAACATATTCTAGAAAASATCAAGATAAAGAAGTTTAAAAAGATCTCAGAAAAGAGATCTAAGATTGAAATTCTCCAATACTATGACCCAAATGTACAGTAACAGCTTTTCAACACTGAATAAAAAAAGACAAAAATAGCATCTTCAAAAGCAAGCCAGGAGCAAAACTGATATACAGAACAGACCCAAGAGACAGATCAATTGAAAAAGTCTTCAGCTGTCTAACTCATGAGCCCAGCATGGTTGTTTTAAAGTACTCCAGAAAAAAATGATGGAAAATAAATACGAAAATGGAGCAGAGAAGATAGGGAAGAGAAACTATGGACACCAGAAAGGAAGGTGAGGAAAGAGGGAAACCACTGAGACTTAAACCAGGACATGAGAGTGGGGGCAGGGAAGAGGGGCAGAAGGGACACGTCTCTGAAATACGGCTCCATGCAACTCCTCTGAGCTTCCTCCCTCGAGACTCCTTAAATCAGGTCAAAGTGTTTGCAGGGCCTTAAACAAAACTTATATAAAATAACATTTCTTATGTTTCCACATTAATGCTTAGAAAGGGAGAAATATCGTTTGCTCTGATGATGTTTTAATCTAGCTACCATTATGACAGACACAAAAAAAAGTAAGCATTTCTCTTAAATAGCCTGTAGAGGATCTAATGTTGTTGAAATTACAACAACAAAAAAAACAAAAAAAAAAAAAAAAAAAAAAAAAAAAAAAAAAAAGAGGAGACCACTGCTTTCCATCAGAAACAAACACTCTGGGAAAACTTCATTATAGCAGTCTCAGTAAGCAAAGACCATCAGTTTATGATTTAAGATAAGTCACGGACATCGCTTTCAGACACTCAGACCCCCAGAAGACTGACAAAGGGCAACTTCATCTGGTGTTCAGAGTCCTAATTYATCAGCATTGAGGAAACATGAGCTTGAGGGTGTTAACTTGAAATARTTTTAGTTAAAACGTTTGGCTAAAAGCTCCTCTTACCACATAGGTGTGCATCAAAGGGTGCCAACTGTGGGGTAACTAGGAGTATTAGCACAATTCTGTAGTCTGGCATTAACAGATTATACAGAAAAGATACCATCTCTATATACCTATGTTATTCCCCTACCTCTTTATGCCTACTACTGCATTGCCTTAGGTTTATTCTTTTACTGCCTCCATAGCCTCTTGAAAAAAAAAAACACACCCATAAACAACCCAGTCCACATGCATCTTTGTTCAGGTATCACATTGTCTTGTGCATCTGGATCCAATTTAACACGCATAGGTATTCTGTTTGCCTGTAGGTTACCCATTTCTTCCCCTGYGCAAAACTTTCCAGTGGTCCTACAGCAAGTTCTTCTAGACTAYCTCCTCAGTTGCAATCCTTGTCACACAAGCCATGCACAGCCTACTAACACCTGCAAAATCCTCCAGAATTACACTATCCACCACTGCCTGGAACAGTTTCTCCAAACACATAACAGAGTATCACAGCTTGCACTGTTTTCCCATACATTTTATTTCAAACTAGGCTCCTTTATGTATGGGATGGCTGAATTTTGCATGCTCTTCTACCTTGCATCTTCTCAGAGCCTTGATTCTACTACACCCATGGCATCAGAGCTCCCTCAAGCTTTCATAAGTATCTTTTCAAACGTCAGTGGTCAAATTTGGATAGCTTTGTTAAAATAGCTCTGCTTTGATAGCTTTGTCTTGTACATCAGGTCTCCGACTGCTGGAGAATTCACACACTATGAAACTATCCCAGCTCACAAGAATGGCTCTTCAGTTTTACATCAGTCACAGACTATTYTACATTTTTGCCTTCCAGTCGTATTGTTTCACAAACTCTTCTCACTTGGTTTCCRTTTCTAAAAGAGTGTAACTGGAAACATGATGTCAAGTCTTCAATTGTCATCTCTGTTTCATGAGAATTTCAGTACAAAGTGGGCTTCTAAATATGGCACTCATCCACTCTTATTGCAAGCAGCCTAGGGGAAGTCAACCTCATCCAGCATTCAAGGCCTGCCTGATCACTGCTAGGTAACAAGAGCAAACGCAATGGGTCAGACCACAGCCTCTTAAAAGTACATTTCCCTACAAAAAGATCATAAATGCCTACAGAAATACATTTAATCACAGGTTAACTCAGAGCATTTCAAAATGGCCATTACACCCACCTAGATGAAATTCGAAATCAGTGAACTAAGGTTACCAGTTAGACCGCTTCTCCCCCGCAAGAGCTCGATCTGTAAATGTTCTGTTAGCTCCGGTACTGCTCCCTKGACATGCAGGAACTGCACAGCGTCAGTGACAGAGTGGCAGCAGGGTACCTCCAGGCGGGTCAGCAGGGATGCGCAGGCTGAACTGCTTGCAAAGGCCCAGCTGCCAGGACATGCACAGCATTAAAAACAGAACGGGGCAAAAGAATAAGCTTAGCTCTGTGTCAGAGAACAAATATTTTCATCATCAGAAGGCCATATGCATGTTTAGCTGATAGCACATAGCGCAGGAGGAGCATTAATTTAATAGAAATGAAATAGCATCCTTCTCAGAAAGCAGTCTCACTGAATGCAAAGAATGAAAGAGAATTATTTCACTCTAGGAATTAGCCAGGTTACTTCAGAAATCTCAATTATTTCTAGAACCTTTGAAGTATCCTCAGTTTTTGTTTAAATCATTGTCTATCCTGTGCTTTAGAATGTCAACAATTAAGAGTGACGAGCAACTTATCGCAACCCTGAAATGGGAGGAAGGCAGGAGTTATGTATAAAATAAGGTCGGCCTTTCAGGAAGGCCAATTATGAGACATGAGAATGCCACACTTGCTCATTAAGAACATTTTCATAGTATAGCCACTTATTTTCCATAGATGCACAAACCTACTTTAGCCTTAAAAAAAAAAAAAAAAAAA